>NW_012267229.1:20700455-20711782 GCF_000151885.1 Dipodomys ordii
AAAAAAAAAGTAGGGTAAGGGTACAATGTGCCATCTATGCATTTTTTTAAATGACAATAAGAATAGTTACACTTCCATATCTAATTACCTGTTTAGAGGTAATATGGGGGAAAAGTAAAATGTTACATGGCATATAGATGAAAAAAAAACAGAAGTTCATATTGTGAGGAATGACCTTATTTCCTCAACAACTAAATAGCATAACCTATCCCAAAAAGGGGAGTAAATAATTATGAGACTGAGGAGATGTAACAATCAAATGTACTGTATTGAACTTTATTTAGATCTAATTCAAAGAATTAACTGTAAGAAGCCATTTTGAGAAAATACAGGGAAAAAAAAGAGTCCCTATGAAGTCCATTTCTCTGACAGATATGCACACTAAAATATTTACAGGCTGAAACTTGTTATTTGAAAGGAGACATACAAAACAGGAATGGTATGAAGATTCATTGTATTATTCTACTTCTGTGTTGGCTGAAATTTTCTACAATAAAATACACTCAGCCAGGAGCTGGTGGTTCACATATATATTCCTAGCTAACTCAGGAGGTTGATATCTCAGGAAAACTGAGGTCTGAAGCCAGCAAGGGAAAAAAAAAAAAAAAGCAAAGTTTGGAGAAAGAAGGGACAGGCATTCATAATCAATCAAGTGTGGCCACCATCCACGAAGCATGAAAAACTGCCGAAAGCCCATAACCGTAAAACCAACATAAAAGCAGTGGACATCAATGGCCTCAAAAAGCCGCTCTGAGCAGCTTCCTTCGTCAGCAGAAATCCTCGCAGCACAGTCCTGCAGAGGTGTTTCCCATTGAGCAATGTTCTATTATCAAGGTATAAACAAGATGTCTTGCTACCAAACTGAACTTCCCTAGCTTCTACCTGAAGAGTTCAATTTTAAGAATATTGACTACTGTAACACTTAAGTTTTATGTATTTTCTGTGGTCTATCTACTATTTGAGCTTTTCAAGTTTCTCCAAAATTCAAATACATATTGTTGTACGAGTTAAAGAAATATTTTTTGTGCATAAAAAATCAATCACTGTGGCTGAGAAGAGGGCTCAGTGGCAGAGCGCTTGCCTTGCATGCCTGAGGCCCTGGGTTCGATTCCTCAGCACTACATAAGCAAAAAGAAAAAGCCGGAAGTAGCCCTGTGGCTCAAGTGGTAGAGTGCTAGCCTTGAGCTGAAGAGCTGAGGGACAGTGCCCAGGCCCAGAATACAGGCCCCACGACTGGACCCCCCCCACCACCAAAAAAGCAATCACTGTGGTTTAAAAAAAGTATACTTAAATCAACCATTTCCATTCCCAAATTGTTCCCAAATTAGTTAAGCTACTATCACTGCAGTTAAAACATTAACTATGTCACAGTTTTGAAGGTCAAATATATTACCTATTTTCTTTCAAAATATGCCATAAAGGTAGTTTATTGCAAGAGTAAAAGAATTTCAAATGTTTGCCCACTATCCTAATAGTGTTTCAAATAGTTTATCCACTAATTTAATAAAGGAGTTCACTAATATAGCTATCAAAGGATATTTTCTTTTCCTTCTAAGGTTGTACCTTGCTAGCTTTAAAATGTATTTCCCCAACAGTTGTTGGCCAAATACATTGAAAAACTTTCAACAGGTTGTCCTCACCTTTCTGTGACTCTCTACTTTGATGTCTGTATACTGAACATTATTCTGGTTAATAAGGAAGAGAAGCTATAAAAATCAAACATCTGTTAATGATGTCTGAAGACAATATAATTGAAAATAAACTGTAAAATAAAGGTACATTTGGTCATGGGGAAAGCTGAAGTGGGAAATTTATTTCTCCATTGATCTTATCTCTTGGGAACAGGGTAGATTGTTCTGGAAAAAATAAAAGAAACAAACATTACTGCTGGCAATGTAGAAATTAATTATCTCAGCTCCCTTCTGCTGATAATATTCCAAGCAAAGGTGTTACTTCCTTAATTAATATAGAAGTAGTTATATTTAGCCACACTAAGATAGATGGTATTCAAGTATTAAAAGTCCTTCTACTCAAAGAAGTTAGCTTCCAAGAACTTGCAAATTGGATCTGACCTTTGAGCACTCACTGTAATAATTAAGAAGCTAGAAAGTAACAAGCTTTATTAAGCTTTTCTTAATCATCATGATAACCCTACAACACAGGTACCACCATTATTCCCATCAAATAAAGAAACTGACAAGGAGGAAAGTAACTTGCTAAAAAGAATAGCAATTGGGACCCTTTTCTAGTTCATAAACATGATGATTGGGTTCTCAGCGCTTGTGACATGTGCCTCCCTCTAAATCTTGTTATGACATGGGCATATTACACATCTACATGGAGAAAAAGAAAAGAGGTAATAGGAGAAAGCAAGGGAAGGGATGACATTGTCCAAAAAGAAATACACTCATTACCTGACTTATGTAACTGTAAATCCTCTGTATATCACCTCTTTTTTTAAATTTTTTATTTATTTTTTATTGTGAAAATACTGTACAGAGGGGTTACAATTACATGGGCAAGATAATGAGTAGATTTCTTATCAAGCATTGTAGCCTCCTCCTTTGTTTCCCCTTCCCAGCCTCCCCCCTGCCCCCCCACTGTATATCACCTCTATAATAATAGAAATATTAAATTACAAAAAAACAGCTAATATGTAGCTCAGCCAGGATTTAAGCCCAAGAAGTATGGCTGCTGAGCCTTGAACTCAGGGCATTACCCTTGCTTGGCATGTTTGCTCAAGGTGGGCACTCTACCACAGGAGGGAGCCCTGGCTTACTTATGGCTTTTTTTCTAGTTGACTGGACTTTCCTGCCTAGGCTTGGCTTTGAACCAAGAACCTCAGATCTCAGCCTCCTGAGTAGCTATATTTATAGGTGTGAGCCACTCAACCCACTTGCCACACAGTTTTAAAGGGGACAAACAAAAAAAGCATTAATAACATTGCAAAATCCATGAGTATCATTAAATATGATCAAGAAACATTGATCATACTTGCTAAGTGCTCCACACTGTGTTAATTATAAAGAACACTGGAAGCTGGACTCATGCTTGTTATCCTAGCTACTCAGGAGGCTGAGATCTGAGCATAAAGTCTGTAAAAACACTTACCTCCAATTAACCACCAAAAAGTCAAAAGTGGAAGCAAGTGGTAGAGCACAAAAGCTCAGGTGCCCAGGCTGAGTTCAAGCCCAAAGACCAACCTCTCTACACCCCACCTCCCAAGAATATTGGAGAAAATAACATCTGTCCTATCAAAACTTTACTATTACCAAGATAGGAGCCAGACATACATATAAAATGAGGAGAGAAAGTGTGTCTTCCCTGTATGAAAGCTACTTCCTCATAAATTCATCCACAAGAAAGCTACAGAAATTATATTAAGACTGGATCAAAACTATTAGACAAAATAGAGAACTATCATACAGTGATAAAGGAGTTAATTCATCAAAAAATACAGCAACCACTGATATGTATGAATGAACCTCACAGCAAATGAAGCAAAAACTATTAGAACTGAAGGAACAAACAGATATAGCTATAATTAAGTTGGGGGCTCAGCTCTGTTTTTAGTAATCCAAAAATATCTATAAGGTTATAAAAGACACAAATAACACTATCAACTAATAAAAAGTTTACCCTAGCTGGGTGCTGGTGGCTCACGTCTGTAATTCTAGCTATTCAGGAGACCAAGAACGAGGATCATGGTTCAAAGCCAGCCTGGACAGGAAAGTCTGTGAGACTCTTATCTCTAATAAAACCATTCGAACCCAAAGTGGCACTGTGGCTCAAACAGTAGAGTGCTTGCCTTGAGCTGAAGATGCAGAGTTCAATCCCCACAACAACAACAACAATAAAAAAAGAGCTGAATGTTTTTCTTTCCAAGTGTACAAAGAACAATGGCCAATGCAGCCTAATTCTTCTTCTTCTTCTTTTTTTTTTTGGCCAGTCCCGGGGTTTGAAGTCAGAGCCCGGGCACTGTCCCTGAGCTTCTTTTGCTCAAGGCTAGCACTGTACAACTTGAGCCACAGCAGCCTAATTCTTGACCATAAAAAGACCTCAAAAATGTAAAAGAACTGAAATTATTCTAAAAAAAGAATCTCTTGCCACAAAGAAATTAAACTTGAAATCAGTAATAGGAAGCAGTCTGGAAATTTATAAACAGGTGGGTCAAGATGGAAATAACAAAAGAAATTAGAAAAATATTTTTTAATGGAATGGCAGTCAAAATACAACGTATGAACAAATATAACATAAGTTAAGCAGTGCTAACAGGAATGCATATGTAGCCTTAAAGGCTTAAATAAGAATAAGAATGACTTAAGCTTCCATCTAAGAAACTAGAGGAAGCCTAGATTAAAGATAGGAGGCATGTCTGGAATATACAACAGCAGCCACTTGAGGATTTCCATGAACGAAGGTGCCATAAGACATGCAGACCACTCTGCCATCGCACAAAGAATTTCAAGTCAGTTACCCCTACAGTTTATAAACGCATACATGCCTATGTGTATACGTGAGCAAAACACATTTTTAGAGTGGTATCATACCTCTACCTAGGTTTTTTTTTTTTTTTAAGTTTTAGCAAGGATTTATTTTCATATAATGGGGTTTGCTGTTAGGAGAAATGGAGAAGAAACATTTCCTGCTCCCCATGCAGGACATGGGAATTAGGACTTTGCTTCATAGTTTTTTTGTTTTGTTTTGTTTTTTGTTTTTAAAGAAAAAGGTCATAGAACACACATCAAGTTGGATAAAGTCAAAGTTAAGTGCAGGGTGGAACATAACAGATGAGAACCGAATGAAAGCAAAATAGAATAATTCTAGAAAGTTAAGATAATTTGCTAGGCAGTCAGGAGATGTTTACTGTCTTAAACAGAAAGACTTTTGGGAAAGACTTTTGTGTCTCTGAAAAGTTAAATAAAATTCTGGGTACACTTTTGAACTATGACTCCCATTCCAAATGAGGAACTTATTCTTTTCTAAAGGAAGTAGCAAGGGCTAAGCAGTCCCTGGGAAAAGAAGCTCATTTTTCAATAAGCAGTCAAACAAACTAAAGGCAAATGTATGCATTAATATAAACCGAAAACAGATCTATCTCTGGGCTGGGTCTCAAAGATTACAGATGCTACTTATAACTCTACTGGCAAAATCTAATTCACGGTCAACCCAGCCACAACTAAGGGAAGGAACACAAAGACAATGGGAAAGCACTGGCAGTGACAGGAATGTATAATGGAAACACCCAGGCATGCTGGGACTTCCCAAGATTCCCTGTTTACATTGGGCTGAGTGGATATGTGCTAACACATCGTACGGAATTTCATCTAGAAGTTTTAAGGCTTTAATTCCAGAACGAGTTTTATAATACTAGGACAAGCACCACTATACTAAACATTATTGCATAGTGACTGTTCAAAAAGCACTTCCCTGAGGGTTTTGAAAGACCCTCAATGC
Organism: Dipodomys ordii; assembly: GCF_000151885.1. Taxonomy (NCBI): domain Eukaryota; kingdom Metazoa; phylum Chordata; class Mammalia; order Rodentia; family Heteromyidae; genus Dipodomys; species Dipodomys ordii. The sequence continues at coordinate 20,705,913 of NW_012267229.1, forward strand.
TCTTCAAGCGACTAAAACAGAAAAATCAAAATCTTGCCCCTAAGAGAAAAACAGCAAAGAAGATCTGATTTTAAAACAGCTCTATGGTATTCAGATGTTCTGATAAAGAGAATGCCAAAGCCAGTAAAAGAAAGAACTTTCCATAGCACAAGAGAAGGATGTGGTTTGCTTGACACTGAAAAAGATACCAGTTAGGAAAGTTATAAAATTATCTCCCTTGTAAAGCCCACACTGTAATGACTTTTCTGCCTTAGGTTCTTTTCTTCTCAGTCTCAATCTTCAATTCTTACTAGTCTGTGAAAAACCACAGAGGGTTGGGATGTATTACCCAAGGCTAGAGGTTTATGCCACAGACCTGAGCCACTGTGAATGCACCATAAACTCAGAGATGGCTCCTGGAGAGCAGGCCCAGTACCATATGGATTTCTGTCCACAGCACTGCTACCATGTCTTGATGCTTTCTGAGCTTCTAGTTTCCTAGGATGACATCCTCCAACAGTCCAATTCTCTTACGGCAGGTTCAGAAACATAGTTGGCACCCCCAAATTCATATGTTAACTCCCAGTACCTCAGAATGTTACTGTATTTGAAGAGTTTTGGTGTGTTTTTTTTTGGTCAGTGATGGGGCTTGAACTCTGGGCCTGGGTGCTGTCCCTCAGCTCTTTAGCTCAAGGCTAGTGCTCTACCACTTGAGCCCCAGCACCACTTCTGGTTTTCTGGTGGTTTAGTGGAGATAAAGAGTCTTATGGACTTTTCTGCCCAGGCTGGCTTTGAACCCCAATCTTCAGATCTCAGCCTCCTGAGTAGCTAGGAACAACAGACATGAGCCACCAGGTGCCTGGCTTGAAGAGTCTTTAAAGAGGTGACTATGCTAAAATAGGATCATTAAAGTCAGCCATAACCAATCTGATGTCCTTACAGGAAGAGGTGATGTGGACACAGGCACACACAGAGAGAAGACCATGTGACTCCATGACTAGAGGCAGCTTCCAAAGCGCCTAAGAGAGAGAGAAGAAATCAATCTTGTCAGGCACCAGCGGCTCACACCTATAATTCTAGTTCTCAGGAGGATGAAATCTGAGGATCAGTTTGAAGCCAGCGTAGGCAGGAAAAATTCATAAGAACCTTATCATGAATAAACTTCCAACAAGCTGAAAGTAGAGCTGTTCCTCAAGTGGTAGAGCATTAGCCTTGACTGTAAAAGCTCAGAGACAGCACCCAGGCCAAGTTCAAGCCTCAGTACAGGCATACATAAGGGGAAAGGAAAGGAAAACAGTCTTGCTGACAAATACCTTGATCATGGCTGAGCTGTGAGAGAAATACACTTCTGTTGCTTAAGCCACCCAATTTATGATATTTTGTTATGGAGGACCCAGCACAAATACAATGCTAAATACATTTAGCTATAAAATCCCATGAATGGGATTATTTAATTAATCTACTCCTAGCTACTTAGGAGGCTGAGATTTGGAATCATGGTTTAAAGCCAGCACTGGGAGTAAAGTCCAGAGACCCCTTATCTTGACTTAACCACTAAAAGGCCAAAAGTGGAGCTATGGCTCAAGTTATAGAGCACTAGCCTTGAGCAGGGGAAAACAAAAAAAAAGCAGCAGCAGCAGCTCAAGGACAGTATACAAGCCTAAAGTTCAAACCCCAGCACCTGTATATGCACACGTGTGCGCACATGCACACACAGAGACAGCATTCATGATACATAGCTTGACAGTTTAACCTACCCGAGTCTTCTAGAAGAGGAACAGTAAAGCACTGTTGGAACCTTTCTCCTCTGCTACAGACATCACCCAAATTCCCTTCCTCCTTTTGCCTTCTCCACCTCAGTATCTCCAAGGTCAGTATCTCCAGTACAGATGGAAGAACACCAAATCTTTCTTCTAAAGTCCTTCCCAAAGTGATGTGTCTGACATCTTTAGATTCTAACCAACCTAAAATCAAAGGATCACCACTATACCCAGCTGCTTCACACCTCCACACTGCACATGAGCTACCACTCCTGGGCCATCTGGGATTAGACAGGAGAAACTTAACCTCCTTTGTGAAAGGTTTCTGAGAAACATCTTTAGTCCTAAAGCTGACCAGCCCCTCGTAGTAGTTATTTGTGGAAAGGGCTGCTTCCTTTACTAGATGGTAAGGTCCTGATACCAAGATTTGTATTCACCTCTTAACTGCAAAAACCACTGCAGAGAGTCTGGAATATGGTAGCTGTAAATATGTACTGAACAAAGGAACACAAGTAAATTCCCACCAACTCTCACTGGCATAAATCACGGTATTACTCTGGGTCTCTTCCCAGCACTGGGACTGGGGTATAACCAGTCCTCCTTGAGAATCTGAATGGATCTCACAAACACACTTTTGACCTATAGAAACCAAACATAAGAGTAAACATTTTGTATGATTCCAGTTAAAGTTTAACAGCAGACAAACAATTATTAACTGGGTAGGATAGGAGGGCTTATCAGGGAAGAGGCACAGAAAAACCTTAGAGTTTTGGCAGGTTCTGTGTCGATCTGAGGGTGGAGGTTACACAGTACATACAAATACAAGAACTGTTCCAGACTCTTAAGAGTCTCTTGAGATTAATTCATTTAACTGGGATGTATGTTCCACTTCAAAAACACAAGTTCTATGCACAGTCTTCATTGCCCCATTCCCTACCCAAAGAGATATGGCTCATATAAACATCTGTGACCAAATGTTTCACCTTCTGAATAATGACAATCAACTATTTTCATGTAAGACAAGAATAATCTAGCTCAGCAATTACAAGTAAAGTCTAGACTACAGGGGATACTGCCAGCCCGTCACATACCAAGAAACTTCTTGAGCCCCGAGTTGCACTGTGTCTACAGTTTCTATGTTGGTAGCACTTTTGTGTGGAATACAATGGGATGGAATTCAGCCACACTACTGATACAATGACATTCAAAACAGCGAGTCCCTCTACTTTATCAAACATCTAGACATGCTCAAAGAGTGGTGTATGTCTGTAATTCTAGCACTCAGGATGCTGAACCAGGAGGATCCCAAGTTCAAGTGTGGGCTATGAAACCTGTCCCAAACAAACATAACAATAACAAAAACCTAGATACAAAAACATCAGAAGAAAACTTCTCTTTCTTGCAATTTTTGTTTAATTTTTCTATGACTACCTACCTACCTGACAAATTCCTATTCAGAATATCCTGCAAAACCCAATTCAGAAGTTAACTCTTTTGGGAAGTTCTTTCTAGTCTCTTCCCCCTTTCTATTCTTCTTCCTGTCCTACTTACTTTGCTTCACTAATTTAAATATGTGTGGTGTCTACTTCTGTGGCCACATGTATCACTGCAGCACCCAAGTGTAATACAGGGCTCTTACAAAGCATGCAAATGCCTACAGGGCTGACTTCAAACATTACTACCACTGGACATGCCCTATCATTCAGATACCCAACTCTATATTCCCAAAATAAGTGGTATTTCCCAGATAAGGCACAGACTGTACTCAAGAAGAGGGAGTGAAAAACTATAAATATTCTCTAGGACTATGTTATTTTTAGTGTTGTGATCACCAGCTCTCAGAGTTAACTTCAGGATGGCAATCTAGAGACTAGATGACTTAAAGGCAATGGCAGGGCCTGCCAGGTGCGCTTACAGTCCCAAGGAGATGAGGCAAAGCACCACACAGCTGACCTGGCCCCAAAGCAGAGGGCCACTCACTTCAAGGCAGGAATTCTGAAACACCTTGGTTCTAGTGTAAGGACCAGACCCAATGAGCTATGTGACCCAAGAAAGAGACAGACACAGGACAGAGGGCTAAGACTGCATAAACTGCAATTTACTGGGGACTGGCTACCAGAAGTGAGATCCCAGGTGGCAGAAAGAGCAGTTGGATCTTCTCAATTTGGGTCAGAAAGATGAATGTATTTAAATGTGTAAGAAAAAAAAGTGACTTCATTCTGGCTACAATGTATCTGGATTGTCTTAAGATAATACCAGAGTCAGGCACATCCTTGGGACCAAGGCCAGATTGTAAAGCCTCACATAGGACTCCAATAGTTTTATCCATTTATTGTGTGCAGGGATATCATGCTGGGGTTTCTCAGGACAATCATGGCAGTCATGACTCAAAACATTAAGTTGTAGCTACACAGCAGGGACTCCAGAGCTCTATGTTTATATACATACAACAAAAAGTAACATCTGACTGTAAACAAGTTCCTCTACCTTCCCATGCCTTGGTTTCTTCATCCTAAAATCGAGACCGTAATGGAAATGACAACTTCACATGACAGAAAAGGACTCAATGAGACAATATGAAATGCCTAGAACCTGGCGTACAGTGGGTACTCAGACATCTGCTCTTATCTTGCAGCCCTGAGATAAGACAGTAATCTATTTGTTCTTATCATATTCCTGTCTTTCCAAGCAGAAATCTATTCCTTGAGTTTTCCTGAGTGCACAACTGATTTCCCTGGTGTGCGGGAGTAACCTAAGCATCCCCTTCTCCAGCAGAGCTATAGCTTCGTTTCCCTTCTTGTGAAAACAAAGCAGCTTCCTGTTTCATTTCCTTGATGACCTCTTCAATTTAACGGATTAATGACAGCAAACTGATCAAATAAACAGTTCCCTACAGTGCCTCTCTTAAATACTGTTATACAAAACACCCATTAAATAATGAGAATGTTAAGAATTTCAGGCCCTATGATCTAATGTGAAAATCAACCTTCCTTCCCTCCATCTCTTCCACTAGCTTCAGCTTCCTTCCAGGGTAAGGAAGAGATTCAACTGTGCATTATGATGACAGAATGAAGGTGCCCATTTCACCTTCCATAGAGGCTGGTCCTTCAGCTGCCCACCAGTGCAGTTTTCCTTGGGGACTGAGAAAGCTGCTTTCCTTCTGTGGTATGAGCTCCCAGGCTTCACCCCACACAGAGGAGTGAGCATCACACCAAGGAGTGATTGTACAAGGTGAAGGGAATTTGATCAAACTCCGTCCAGTGACTTAAGCGCTCATGCCCTGCCCTCCTTCCCACTCTGTAGCCAGGTGGTCTCTGGACCTACTCTTCACCCTGCTATCAGGTTTCTACTAATCAGTGGGTTGTGATTAGTATTTCCTTTTAGGTTTAAAAATGTAAAGAATAAAAAAGGTGAGTTTTATGGCATGAAAATTGCATCCCAATAAAACTACTTTTAAAAGCCTAGAGATAGCCAGGCGCTGGTGGCTCATGCCTGTAATCCGAGCTACTAAGGAGGCTGAGATCTGAGGATCACGGTTCAAAGCCAGCCCGGGCAGGAAAGTCCATGAGACTCTTATCTCCAATAAACCACTAGAAAACTGGAAGTGGCACTGTGGCTCAAGCAGTAGAGCGTTCCCCTTGAGCTGAAGAGCTGAGTGATAGCGCCCAAGCCTAGAGTTCAAGCCCTACAACCGACAAAAAAAGACTAGAGATAGAAAAGTGAATGTACCACAAATAGGAGAAATAAGTGCTGAATATAAAATATTTGCATTAACCTCTTGTATGTAGTACGTGCACGAATAATGGGCACAATACAGTGCTTTCATGACTGCTCACAGGATCACGAAGCTCTAGCTCCAGCGGTCAGGTGTGAGCCTAAGGTAGCTCCTCTGGGATTGACAAACAGCAGACTCCAAGGCCTGCTCCAACCCCCAGCACTCAGCTGCCTCCAGTTTAGGTTAAAACAGGAATTCTCTCTGGGGCAATACAGCCTGTGGGGGGTAGGGTTATCAGTTGGAATATGTAAGTGTGACAACATCTTACTTACGTGTTTTGTGTTGATGATAGATACCTGATGTCTGTAGCATTAAATTTTAAGGGGTTAGGATGGCATTAATGCTTAAAAAAAAAA
>NW_012267229.1:20712232-20730249 GCF_000151885.1 Dipodomys ordii
GGAGGAGGGAGGAGGGAGGAGGGAGGGATACAAAGGAGACAGATTACTGAGAAAGAACTGCATGTCCTATTCTCTGGTCAGTTCCATCTCTCTCACTTCAGGCTAATAATCTAGTTAGTGCTGAGGTTTATACAAATGTTGAGTTCAGTTTTGTCTGTGGACTGGTGGGTAGAGCTGCTGAGTACATGGTTAGAATTAAAGGGTTGGCCCATAGCGGGGTTAGAATTAAAGGGTTGGCTCATAGCGGGAGGAGGGTGGGGTGTTAAAACACTGTAGAGCTATCAAGAGTTGAAACAAGTCAGGTGCAGTGGCTCATACCTGTAATCCCAGCTACTTAGGGGCAGAGATCAAAAGGATCATGGTTCAAGAATAGGGGGTAGGGAGGATAAGGAGTAAGATCCCATCTCAACCAATAAATCTGGTTCTGTTGGTGTTCCTGCAGTCCAGCAACATGGAAGGCATAAATAGGATGATTGTGGTCCAAGATAGCAAAGAAGCAAAAATGGAAGACTATTTGAAAACTAACAAGAGCTGAGGGGCTGGGAAGGTGGCTCAATAGTAGAGCGCTTGCCTCAGCACCACATAAGCAAAAAGAAAAAAGCCGGAAGTGGCTCTGTGGCTCAAGTGGTAGAATGCTAGCCTTGAGCTGAAGAGCTGAGGGACAGTGCCCAGGCCCAGAGTTCAGGCCCCACGACCGGACCAAAAAAAAAAGTCCTAACTAGAGCTGAGGACATGGGTCAAGTGGTAAAGTAAAAAGCTGGAGACTCTGTGTGTGTATGTGCGTGCTTGCGTGCGTGTGCGTGTGTATGTGTGTGTGGACATGGGTCAAGTGGTAAAGTAAAAAGCCGGAGACTGTGTGTGTGTGTGTGTGTATGTGTGTGTGGACATGGGTCAAGTGGTAAAGTAAAAAGCCAGAAACTGTGTGTGTGTGTGTGTGTGTGTGTGTGTGGACATGGGTCAAGTGGTAAAGTAAAAAGCCAGAGAGAGAGTGTGTGTGTGTGTGTGTGTGTGCGCGCGCGCGTGCATGTACCAGAAGTTGAACTTAGCATCTCTGGCTTTTCACTTTACAACTTGACCACCTTGTCTCCCTAGCACCCCCAAAAAATTATATTATCTCCATCCACTAATAAATTTGTTGGATAAGTGCACAAACTAAATCAGTTTCTATTGCCACACTGGCAAATTCCTAAGGTATAATATGAATTAACAGGATTTAGGTGTTGGTTTTAAGTTATACTTTCTACATATTGTTGGGCACTTTATCCTGGATTCTTTATTTTAAAGGTGTATTAGTACTAATGGGTTTTCAACAAATGCCAAGCACTAAAGGAAAAATTACCTAATGCACTATTATATAGAATATGACTAAACCAAACCCATGTGAGGCTTCCTGTTTTAATTAATGCAGTTACCTTCGACTTTAACCACAGCTGGGTACCAGTGGCTCACATGTGGGAGGCTGAGAACAGGAGGACTGACTTTTGAGAACCTTTCTCTACCTACAGCTGGGGTCAGTGAGTGGTGCATGCTTGTTATTCTAAGCTATCTGTGAGACAGATTGGGAGGACAGCGGTCCTAAGCCAGTCTAGGGAAGGAGACCCCACCAGACTCTATCTCTGTAGAGGAAAGTTAGACATGGCGTGCTCACTCGTGATCCCCGAGAGGATAGAAAGCCTAAAGGAAGCAGACTGTGGCTCAGGCATATAACCTAGGCAGGAAGGGAAACCCTAACCCAAAAATAACCACAAAAAGCAGGGCTGAAGGCAATGCTCAGCAGTATTGTACTAACTTACCAAAGCCTGAGGCTCTGAGTTCAATGCCCAGTACCACCAAAAAAAAAAGAGGAAAAAACAAACCAAAACTATAACACCTGACCTAAATGCTTCTACTCTAATCCCTAAAGAAGATTCTATCTAATAATAAAAAAGGAGAGATGTAGCTGGGTGCCAGAGGTTCATACCTGTCATCCTAGCTACTTAGGAAGCTGAGATCCTAGTGTCATGGTTTAAAGCCAGCCGGGGTAGGAGAATCTGTGTGACTCTTATCACCAATTAATCACTAAAAGCTGCAAGTGGAGCTGTGGCTCAAGTGATAAAGCACTAGCCTTGAGCACAAAAGCTCAGGGACAGTCCCCAAGCCCTGAGTTCAAGCCCCAGGACTGGTATGCGCACATATTCGTGTGCAAGCGCATACACATACACACACACACACACACACACACACACACACACACACACACACACGAGAAATGTAAGTGAAACGAAGATATCCTAAGTTCTCAACTAGGAATACATGAACAAAAATGTAGGATGACTTTAATGAAGGCAGGCATTCTTTGAAAATTTGTGCACTAAACTCTACCAAGAATTCAAAGAATGGACTATGCACCTGTAGGGGCATCAATTTTGTTGGAGAAGTCAAGCATACAGAAAATTAAAGAAAACGAATAATGGCTGTACCTGCCTCCGTGCTGTGGCTTCTAGTCAAGCCACCGCAGCAGCCCCCTAATTCATTATTCTATCCACATGGTCCTTGAAACTTGGGCACACACTGGAATCACCCGCAAATTACAAAAACTCCAAAATCTGAGTCCTTCCACCAGAGAATCTGATTGTGTGCAGATTAGGTGCTGGTATTTTATTTTGTTTCTATTGTTGTGAACTCAGGGCCCTGAGCATACTAGGCAGGCCCTCTACCACGTAAACCATGCCTCACACCCAGCACTGATACTTTCCAAAACATTTCAGTGATTCTAATACACAGCAGTCTAAGCATTACTGTTCTGCCCAATGAGGGACCATCATGCCCCCCAGCACCACCAGCATAAATCCAAATTCCTTACCAAGCCATCTTCATGCATCTCAACAACTTCACCTCCAGCCTACACACCCAGGGTGCTCCAGCCACAAGGACTCACCATGGCCTTTGTGGCCCTCAAGAAGTTTCTTTTACAGCAAGTTCTTCAGACTCACAAACACCAATCTCAGGCTCTGATTTAAGAGCTACTTCCCTTTAAAAGCATTAACCAACTCCCTTAGGTTGATTGATGGCTACTCTCTGTTCTAACAAAACTTTGGACACAAGTTCTACTCTGACATTCATCAGTGTTTGTAGTAGCTTACCTTTCTACCTCTTCTAATGCCCTGAGCATTCCACACGGGCAGGAACTGTATGCATATATTTTCAATATTCCCAATGTCTGGCAACAGCTGAAACCCAAGAAATATTCAATAACTGTTTTACTAAAAGCATGACACAGCTACAGAATTAAGGAATAAAAGTATGAGAAATGACAAAGGCAATTCCATATGAAGTGCCAAATTAGTCTGACTGGCAAATCTATCTCTGGAAATATTGCTGAGACGTTGCTTCAGGCAGATACAGAAAGGAAAGACCCCAGTAGGACACTGAAACTTGTTCTCAAGTCTCCAAAGAAGGAAAACATCCTAACAGGCTCAGAGCAGAGAACAAGTATGGACAACAGCCCACTGGGCAAGACAAAGCCATTTAATTCTGCCTTACATTCCTTTAAAAGATAACCTAAAAAAGTCTTTTGAAATTCACAGTGAGTTTCTTAATTATATAAATCCATACTGTCTCATTATCCCGGTTTACTTTTGTACAGTTCTGTATATGCAAATGCTCACTAGAACATAAGCTCCCTGAGGGTAGGAGCTACAGTCTACTGAAGCAATCCAGGTTGTATCAGCGCCTAGCACATAGATGTTGAGTAAAACTTCCTTCCAGCTAGAGCTCCTTCCAAACTACCCAATCTCTACCTATTCAAATCCTGCCTTTCCACCGGACCCCACAAATGCCTGACAGTGCACCTCCTCTGAATCCTCATCCCTCCCTTTTCTGAGCTCCCAAAAACATTTTATCTAGCCAGGTGCTGGTGCCTCCCGCCTGTAATCCTACTACCCAGGACGCTGAGATCTGAGAATGGTTCAAAGCGAGCCTGGGCAGGAAAGTCCATGAGACTCTTAATCTGCAATAAACTATTCAGAAAAGGCCAGAAGTGGCTCTGTGGCTCAAGTGGCAGAGCACTAGCCTTGAGCCAAAAAAGCTCAGACAGCACCCACGCCCTGAATTCAAGCCCGAGGACCAGCACAAACAAAAATACATTTTATCTTTTTTTCTTTAACACTTTCCTAGGGCTACACAATAATAGCACAATTATCTGTGTATAGATACTTATCTTTCCTCTTACATTATAAATCCTGAGGGCAAAGCTCTAGGTCATTTTTTTCTCCTAGAACTTGGTACCTCGAAGAATTTACTTCAGTAATACCTGCTGAATAAACGGAAAGAATAAAGCTGCACTACATCTTTAGTATCTTTTTTTTTTTTTTTGGTCGATAGTGGGGCTTGAACTCTGGGCCTGGGCACTATCACTCAGCTCTTCAGCCTAAAGCTAGCGCTCAACCGCAGGAGCCACAGCACCACTTCCGGTTTTCTAGTGGTTAATTGGAGATAAGAGTCTTCCGGACTTCCCAGCTGGCTTTGAACCATGACCCTCAGATCTTAGCCTCCTGAGTAGCTAAGATTACAGGCGTGAGCCAAAGCGCCCAGCTTAGTATCTTAACATTAGAAATACTGGTAATGAATTTTCTTCACTCATCTTGGCTTCACTCATCTTCACTCATCATTTTTTGTAGTCTCCAGGGTTTGAAACTCTGGGCCTCACACTCACTCTCTACTGGCGTTAAGCCATTTTAGCCAGGCCTCCAGTCAGACTTTTTTTTCTGATCAACAGGTGATAGAATCTCGTGGACTTTTCTTCCCCGGCTGGCTTTGAAGTTTCATCTTCCAGATCTCAGCCTCCAGAGTAGCTAGAATTACAGGTGTGAACCACTGCTGCCTGGCTTCTTTAAAATGATCATATTTAACCATTCTATCATCCTTAACAATTGATCTCAGGCTTCATATTAATTTAATCTTCGAAACTACCATATGCCATAATTATTATTATAGATGAGGAACCTGAGACCGAGGGGACCACTCAGGTAGTATGTACCAGAGCTGGTACTCAAGCCAAGTGCTGCCCACATAGTCCACCTCTAATCTCTACACTGTAATGCCTTATGCTTACTGGTCAGCCATCTTATTCATACAGCCAATCTTGGCCTTCTTTCTGAGAACCTTAACTTCCAAAATACAGAGATATGAGGGTATTTAGTGTGAAGGATTGTTTCAAATTATGGAAGGCATGGGACTGGGAAGGTAGCTCAGTGGTAGAGCGCTTGCCTTGCATGCCTGAGGCTCTGGGTTCGATTCCTCAACACCACATAAGCAAAAAGAAAAAAGCCGAAAGTGGCACTGTGGCTCAAGTGGACCCAAAAAAAAAAAAATTATGGAAGGTGGAACTTTAGAAGCCAGTAAAAGTAGATGACAATAGATTACACCAAAGGAGTGGAGTTTTACAGTACAATAGTGGGAAGGACAAGACTGGTAAGAGGCACCTACAACTTCAGAACTATTTTACTAAAAAAAGAGTAGGAAGATGGCATGAGCACTATGCATGTAGCACAGAGAAAGGTAGAACACATTGTAGTGTTTAGAATGTAATCCAGCATTTGAGAGGCAGAGTGATTATGAGTTCAAGCATGGCCTGGGCTACACAACAAAATCCTGTCTCAAAAATAAAAAAGAACAAACAAAACAAAATGAAGAGCTCAAAAGTCAGACCACCTGGGCAACTGGTTCTGTGTTTGTGGATAAGAAACTCAATCCCTATATCTAAATTTCATTGATAAATAAATGCTAATGGACAATTCATTCATGATGATCGATAATAATTCATATCTATTCATCGGGCTAGTTTGGTTATGCTGGGTTAACAAAGAACTCCATTTTTTTTTTTTTGGTCGGTCATGGGGCTTGACTCTGGGCCTGGGCGCTGTCCCTCAGCTCTTCAGCTCAAAGCAAGTGCTCTACCACTTGAGCCACAGCACCACTTCCCGTTTCTAGTGCTTTATTGAAGAGTCTCACTGCGATCCTCAGATCTCAGCCTCCTAAGGAGCTAAGATTACAGGCGTGAGCCACGGGTGCCCACCAAGAATTCCATTTTTAAAACTTTTTAAGAGAAAGTATTTCTAAATCTTTTATTTGTACAAGCTTTAAAAACAACAGTCTTTTGCAAATAATGCTTTAATAAAGACCACTCAACCCAGGCGCTGGTGGCTCACCCTTGTAATCCTAGCTACTCAGGAAGCTGAGATCTAAGGATCATGGTTCAAAGAGAGTCTGGGCAGGAAAGTCTGTAAGACTCTTAACCATGAGAAAAGTGGAAGTGGCGCTGTGTCTCAAGTGGTAGAGAGCTGGCTTGGAGCTGAAGAGCTCAGGTGCAGAGTTCAAGCCCCATGACCCACCCCCACCCAAAAAAAAATAAAAAAATAAAGACCACTCAATTATAGCACTGTAATTTGAGTAAAGAATGCCCAAGGCCAGAATAAGAGTCTTATCTATAATTAACCAGGAAAAAAGCTGGAAGTGGAGCTGTGGCTTAATGGGAAGAGTACCAGCTTTAAGAAGAAAAACAAAAAACAAGGCAGAGCACAAGGCATAGAATCCAAGTCCCAGTACTGGTGCAAAAAAAAGGAAAGTACAAGGGAAACTAATGTTGTTAACATTTGGACATTTGCTAATATTACTTTCTGATGTGTAGATAACATATACCATAACCTTTAACGTATACTTTAGCGTAGAATTATTGTATTAGCTGTGTATAGGTATTATTTTGTTTAAAAAAAACACAACTAAAGAACAGCAGTGCTTTAAGCAAATAAGCAAAGTTTATTTGCTTATATAACCACAGCACATTTCTTTCAAAAAAGAAAAAGTATCTGCGTGGAAATAATTCATCTTAGTTCCACTCTAGTTTTAATATCCAATCTCAGTCACAACTTTACTTCAAGGTAAACAGAAGTGTAATCCTACCACATGCTCAGAAGAGTGCAACCAAAGGAAGATCCTAGCCTGGCACATAGAGAAATACAACTATTATTCTTATTATCATAATTATTGAGAGGACACAGGCCCATTCTAAGAATCCCATGTCATAAAATTAAATAGCTGAATAATCTGATATGAAAAAAAATCTTAATCATGAACATTATTTGGTATAAGAGAAGGGTAAGCTTCAATGCTTTTAATAAAGAAGCCATAGCTTTAAAAAAAAGTTACTAAAATAGTAGCCAGGCGCCAGTGGCTCACGCCTGTAATCCTAGCCACTCAGGAGGCTGAGATCTGAGGATCAGAGTTCAAAGCCAGCCCTGGCAGGAAAAGTCCATGAGACTCTTATCTCCAATAAACTACTCAGAAAACCAGAAGTGGCACTGTGGCTCAAGTGGTAGAGCACTAGCCTTGAGATGAAGAGCTGAGGGATAGCGCCAAGGCCCAGAGGTCAAGCCCCATGACCAACAAAAAAAAGTTACTAAAATAGTGCCACCCACTGTTAGATAGGACATATAAAACTTCACCTCTAGTACCTTTTTATGTTAAAAAAATTTCATATAGGATAGAGGCATTTCCCTGTATCTTTTCAATTCCTTCCTACTGTCCTTCCTCCACTCTTTCTTCTCACCCCACCTCTCTCTTATTAACACAAGGTCTCATTATGTAGCTGCCCATGGCTAGCCTCAAACTCCAGATCTTTCTGCCTCTGGCTCTGCCTCCTGAGTGCGAGGACTACAGGTTTGTGCCACCACGTTTGGCTTTTTTTTTTTTTTTTTTTTGGTGCTGGTCTTTTTTAGTGCCAGTCCTGGGGTCTGAACTCAGGGCCTGGACACTGTCCTTGAGATTCTTTTTCTCAAGACCAGAGCTCTACAACTTGAGGCAGAGCACCACTTCCAGCTTTTTCTGAGTTAGTTTACTGGAGATAAGAGTCTTGTGAACTTTCCTGCCTGGTCTGGCTTCGAATCGCAATCCTCAGATCTCAGTCTCCTGAGTAGCTAGGATTAAGGTATAAGCCACCAGTTCCCAGCTTCCATAATTTTTTTTTTTAGCCAGTACTGGGTCTTGAACTCAGGTCCTGGGCTCTGTCTCTTGAGCCTCTCTGTGCTAAAGGCTAGCATTCTTCACTGAGCCATAGAAGTGCCACTTCCAGCTTTTTCTGAGTAGTTAACTGAAGATAAGTTTCATGGACTTTCCTACCCAGGCTGGCTTTGAACCATGACCTTCAGATCTCAGCCTCCTGAGTAGCTTGGGGTTACAGGTGTGAACCACCAGTGCCCAGTTTCCCCGTTAAATTCTTTTTTGTTGTTGTTGGTGTTGGGGGTCCTGAACTCTGGGCCTGGGCGCTGTCCCTCAGCTCTTCAGCTCAAGGCTAGCGTTCTACCAGTGAGCCACAGCGCCACTTCCGGCTTTTTTTTTGCTTATGTTGTGCTGAGGAATCGAACCCAGGGCCTCATGCATGCAAGGCAAGCGCTCTACCACTGAGCCATCTTCCCAGCCCCTCCCCATAAATTCTTTTTTTTGGGGGGGTCTGGTTGTGGGGCCTGAACTCTGGGCCTGGGCACTGTCCCTCAGCTCTTCAGCTCAAGGCTAGCGCTCTACCACTTAAGCCACAGGGCCACTTCCAGCTTTTTTTCTTTTTGCTTATGTGGTGCTGAGGAATTGAACCCAGGGCCTCAGGCATGCAAGGCAAGCGCTCTACCACTGAGCCACCTTCCCAGCCCCCTCCCCATAAATTCTTAAGGAACATTGGCTTATTGTGGCTTTTCAGGACCCCTGAGGCTGTGAAGTTAAGGAAAAAGCCTATACAGCAAAATGAGAACTGGTTCTAATCATAACTCTTGCCACATACAAGCTCTGGCTTTACACGGCTAGGTCCACATTCTATCATTTGTAAGAACATAAGATTGGACTAGATCCCAAAATACTACATCTAAAGTACTTCCAACTCTTCTGCACTCCTGAAAACTACAATGCTTACTTTAGAAACATCTACGAAGCGAGTGCTATACAACTGAGGAAGTCTTAAGCTAGAAATAATGGCTGCAAATACATTAGTAATGGCAGCAACAAAGCTCAGTTCAAGAGTGAACTTGCAACCCAGTAAATACCCAGACAGTACTCTGCTGGCATGGAACACTGCAGGAAGGAGACAGTAAGAGAGGTGAAAAAGGAGGCTGTTGTTTGGGTGTGGCTTGTGAGATCCCTTCCCGGGACATTCCAGCAACCAGGGGCACACACAGTTACAAACCTGAAGCAAGGAAACTTGAAACTTTTTAAGCTTGGGATCTGCCAGCTATCACATCTCAAGTCCAACAAACTTTTTAAGAGCCTATATCAAGTATTCCAACACTAAAGCCTAGAACTGGAAATATCTTAAGAGTTTCAGAAAAACAAAAAGCCCAAACAAGATGTTTCCAAAAAAAAAAAAAAAAAAATCACTCCCCTGCCCCATCAGTAATACTTGTACCACTGCAGCTAAACAGATTCTCTCACCTGCGACATCTGGACCCACTCACTGGGCCCTGGGCCCTCACAGGAAGACCACGGATCAACAGAATAGAATGAATGCAATGGGAAAATGTGCTAATCTGTAACAAACAACTGTAAAGGACAAAACAACATTAACTCAAAGAGCAGCTATCATAGAGACTTCACTGCACTACAGTTTGTGGTTCTGGCCACAATCTATATGGAATTTCATTCTCAACCTATAATCTACAAGACAACCTTCCTTTCTCTCCTTACCTATATGGCCAATTTCCTGTGTGAAAACCCAAAATCTCATAAATATTGTTAATAAACTTGCTGTTTGATTAGAATTTATTTTGATTGAACAGTAGTTTTTCAAGTTGATTCCCTGTGTGGACCTTAGTTTACTTTTATACCCAATTTTCCATCTGTTTGTCAATTTCCAACTCTGTGATGGATACCATCTATTAGAATCAATGCTATCTTTGGTTTTTAGTTAGCAGTTCAAATTCTGAAGTACCAGCTATATGTAACCCTGAGTGAGCAAAAAATTAAAATCCCTTATTTCATCAAATTAATGAATAGAAAAGAGACAGAAGAAAAAGCATTAGTTACTATTACCAAAAAAAATACCCTAAAAACTAGAATTTGCTGTATAAACTGCAATACTAGTACCTGGTGCAGGTGGCTCATGCTATAATCCTAGCTACTCAGGAGATTTAGATTGTGGTTTAAAGCCAGCCTAGGCAGGAAAGTCAGTGAGACTATTATCTCTAATTAACCACCCCAAAAGCCAGAAGTGGACCTGTGGCTCAAGTGGTAGAGTACAAGCTTTGAGCAAAGAAGCTCAGGGACAGAGCCCAGAGCCCAAGTTCAACTCCTAGAGCTGGCACCAAAAAACAAACAAAAAATACAAAATTGCATAAACTAGCATTGTTTCTACTGAGTAGAGAGCTATAGCACTGTACTTAGAGGCTGTCTTCATTAAAAAAACCTTCCAAAATCATGCTAAAGGATATGAATCACACATACTAGTCACAAATAGGAAGGGCATAAGGCCTCTCAGGCTTGCTGATTTTAAAGCCTTAGGAGACACATTCAAAGCAACTTCCAGATAAACATAAGTAAATATGAAAGGGTGAATAGTGTCACATTTAATTATATGACTTGCTTAGTCTCACTATAGGATAAACTGTAGACTTATTTCAGATATTTTCCTTTTCAGCTGAAGAAAAAAAAAACTGCTTTTGCTACAAGGAGGTTCAGAGACTGTACATCCATTATTACAGGCACCAGCCATATATGCTCATTTAAATTTAAATATTATATAAAAGGTTACATTCTCATTTTGCTCCAAACATACTATATGCACATATAGAAACACCACTATGAAGCCTCCTCATATTACAAGTACGTCTGAACCCCAAAGTAAAGAATTAAAAAATAAAAATTTAAATTCTATTCTTCAGCCACACCCACTCACTTTAAAGGGCTACAGTGGTTAGTCACAGGACATTTCCGCCACAGCAGCAAGTCCTACTGGGTGGTGCTGATCTAGAACAATGTTTCTCAACTTTCAATGTACAAAAAAAATCCTCAGGGCAGGTAGCTTATTTCTGCCTGTATTTGCATTTCTAACAAGCTTCAAGGTAAGGTTGAAACTGCCTATCATCTGCATAGTAACCTGTGGTAAAGGGCTCTGGGTTTGTTTTTGTTTCTGCTCTTTCCTAACACTTTTATAAAATACCAGAAAAATGGGATATACAGGGAAAAAAAGACAATATGAATCAAATTTTTATTATTAGATTCAACATGCTTCTTTTTTGGGGGGGGTCCGGTTGTGGGGCCTGAACTCTGGGCCTGGGCGCTGTCCCTTAGCTCTTCAGCTCAAGGCTAGCACTCCACCACTTGAGCCACAGCGCCACTTCCGGCTTTTCTCTTTTTGCTTATGTGGTGCTGAGGAATCGAACCCAGGGCCCCAGGCATGCAAGGCAAGCACTCCACCACTGAGCCACCTTCCCAGCCCCTCAACATGCTTCTGTACTAGTTCTACATACAAGTTTTAGGAAGCAGTCCACAGACCCACATGTGGATTACCCTCATCTAGAAAATCTCATTTTATATTTAGACAATATCTTTCTGGAACTAGTCACCACAGACTTCTTCATGTCCTCTATTATTCTGATGTACTTTTACAATTCAAAGCAAAACTGTTCATTCCAGCTGGGCACCAAACTTGGCTCCTATCTACTTCAGGAAGCTGAGATCTAAGGATCGCAGTTCAAAGCCAGCCGGGGCAGGAAAGTCCGAGAGACTCTTAGCCCCAATAAACCACCAAAAAGCCAGAAATGGAGCTGTTGCTCAAGTGGTAGAGTGTTAGCTTTGAGCAAAAAAATTAAGGGACAGTGTATAGGCTCTGATTTCAATTTCTAGTACTGGCACACACCACAACAAAACAAAAAGCCCTGCTAATTCCATTAAATAGAATGTAGTTTAAAATACTCCTAAATCCTTAAAAGTGACACTGTCTGTACAAGGTTAGCTTAAGAAGCAAACTAATGGTGTCATCATTTGTGATGCGATCCAAATGTCACATGACCAGCAATGTTGACTAATTTTTTAAATTCATACCCATCGCTGACTTCCCATTGCTAACATTGCTAGAATGGTTAAGCCAAAACAGGTAACAAGTAGTAAAAAGTATTTTTTTTTATTTTTTAAGTATTGACTATGTAAAAGTTCTTTCAGTAGATAAAACCTAAAATGATCTGGATCTAGTTTAGCAGACATAATTCCTCAAAGGATTCTGAAATGCTGCTAGGTTTTCCTAAGAGCCCAGGTATACTTTTTTCACTAGTGTACATTTAAGGAAGGAACAGACCAGACAGGGCACCTGGTAGGAAGGAGCCAGGCATGGTCCTTCACCAAGATACCTAACACTAAGGTGTTTCCCCCAATCCATACATCAAACTAAATGAACTAATCCATGCTTTCAACTTGCCATCTAGTCCAATAAAGGGCTTCCCTAAGAAAGTCAAGTTCAACTAGAGCTGCTTTTAGGGGATTTTGGTTGCTCTGGAATTTTGTTTTCCCAATTTGTTTTTATTCACGTAAATCATAAAAGAAGCCTCCGAAAACTTGAATATGAGATGCTTTTTTGGTATAAATGAACTTGATATTCATGTCCTCTGCAGAATCATACTTTCAACTAGACATTATTTTAAGAAAAACTCCACTTAGCAGTAATATAAGTTGTAAGATATCTCATAAAACTCTAGGGAATATAAAAATGGAGAGAGTCTTTTTGATTATTCCTATTCAGTGTAAGGAAAAAAAGAACGTTCTTTTCCTCCTAATATTGAATGAAACAATAAAAGAATGAATAAAAACAGTACATTAAAAGATAAGTGCTGGCGGCTCCTACCTGTAATACTAACTACTTCAGGAAGCTAAGATCTGGGGATCATGGTTCAAAGTCAGTCCAGGCAAAAAAAAGTTATAACCACCAAAAAAGGCGGCAGTGGTAGAATGTGCTAGCCTTGAGCAAAAAGGCTCAGGGACAGTGCCCAGGCCCTGAATTCAGGTTCCAGTGCAGCACATACATACATACATAGTAGAAAACGCAAATACTCTCATGAGCCTTTGCCACAGATACCCCTCTACTCTCATCCACAGAGGCAGATAGCTGGAAGTGGAAACCCAGGCCCTTCAAGGTTGTCTTACAATTGTCCCCATACCCTCAACTCCAACCTTTGACTCCAAAGAGAAAGATCAGTTTCCTTAAGAACCTAGGGAGAAAAGAAGGCTGCCCACAGGGATACAGAAGCACCCTCCACCCTCTCCCCAGAGCAACTGACAGGCTGAGACTACAAGAACCTGCTCAAGGGCAAAAATGCCTGAAGAAGTCAGCAAGCCTGGCTCATACAAAACTAGTTTGGGCATAACTTAAATCAATGATGGGGGGGGGATGATAATCGTGAACATCCATGCACTAGCTCTGTACACAGAATCAATAAAAGTTTACATACAATTTTGTGGCATTCACAGACTATTTACCAATTCCCTAGTGGTTCCCTGAGTCTCAGAAGAAAAAGTTTTAATCTAACAAGGTAGGAACTAAAGTTAATGTTCACTGAAAGCCAGCCCTTTCAGATAACTTTATTTATTTATTTTTAAAAGGCTGACCAGTGATAGAGGCTCACACCTATAACCCTAGCTACTTAGGAGGCGGAGAACTGTGGATCGAAGTTTGAAGCCAGCCTAGGAAGGTAAGACCATGATTTTTATCTCCAATTTATCATCCAAAAAGTTGGAAGTGGAGCTGTGACACCATGGTAGAGTACTAGTTTGAACTGAAAAAGCTCAAGTGACAGCACCCTGGCCCTAAATTCAAATCCTAGGACTGGCAAATAAATAAATAAATTCCCCAAACAAAATACTTGGTTACATAGAAGAAAATATAAAATACATTAAAATTTTAACTGCTTGATAAAAACTAGATCTGTAAACAATAACTTTAAGAGACAGAAAATGAAATCTCCCTTCACCTATTTAGAAAATTCAAGTATCTGTCCATCACTCAGTATATAGGTTTGGATTTGCATCCTGGGATTATCCTTCAGTTCTACTCCTCCTTATTCTTGAGGTTTTCAAATGTTGTTTTAGCATGTTAAGTTCTTCTGCAATAACAGACAAAAGCACAACAGGAGTATGCTGAAAGATCAAGTTGGTTTTGTTTCTTGTTATTTTTAAGTCCTTCCTTATAACTATAAAGCAAAAGCATTCATCAGTTGAATTTTTAAAGAAACTTGATTCTTCAAAGTAGGTGATACTGAATTTATATCATATATATATCACAGATTCTAAAGGTCCCAGAAAAAAATGATGGAACATTACACTAAAAAAACAACAAACAAACAAAAAAAAAAAACAGAAAACAGGGCCTGTCACTGGTGGTTCACACCTGTAATTCTAGCTGCTCCAGGGACTGTGATCTGAGGATAATGGTTCAAAGCCAGCCCAGAAAGGAAAATTGGAGACTCTTACCTCCTATTAACCAAATACACATACACAAAGAGAACATACAGAATTATTATCACAAACTATAAAAACCAACAAACACAGGTATTACAGGAAAAAAATAAACATTTTCTTGGGTTTTATGCTAATGATTTTGTTCCAAAATGGGAATGAAGGGGTGGATATTTTAAAATAACTCAATTTTACTACCTCCAGGACTTTTATGGAAGTAACAGAATTTCTCATGAGGGTATCACGCCTCCACAAACACAAAGAAAAGAAAAGAAAAGAAAAGAACATTTAGCAAGGGAAAAGTGACTGTACGCTCCCTCAGAACGTCATGATTATCATACCCAAGGCTGTGCCTGAACTACTGAGTGCACTACAGGGAGAAAAGCAAAGGATGGCCTCACTATTCTTTTTCTTTTTTTTTGGGGGGGGGTCCAGTCTTGGGGCCTGAACTCTGGGCCTGGGCGCTG
This sequence comes from Dipodomys ordii, assembly GCF_000151885.1. Lineage (NCBI taxonomy): Eukaryota > Metazoa > Chordata > Mammalia > Rodentia > Heteromyidae > Dipodomys > Dipodomys ordii. The sequence continues at coordinate 20,727,157 of NW_012267229.1, forward strand.
TCCCTCAGCTCTTCAGCTCAAGGCTAGCGCTCTACCACTTGAGCCACAGCACCACTTCCGGCTTTTTTCTTTTTGCTTATGTGGTGCTGAGGAACCGAACCCAGGGCCTCAGGCATGCAAGGCAAGCGCCCTACCACTGAGCCATCTTCCCAGCCCCTGTCCTCATTATTCTGAAACACCTTTCTTCATTGACAAAATCCTTGAAATGGAAAAGTAAAAATGGACGCATATATAAGGAAAACTGAAAGAAAGTGTACTAATCTGGTATCATATTACCAACACATGACAAGTGCTCTCAAACTTTTTTAAAGTATCTCTGGAGGAGGAGTTGCTACACACAGAGAGAGATAGATGCTTTGGATCCAGATGATCTGGGTTCAAACCCTGACTCTTTTACTAGCTTTGTCTAGTTACTTCCTTTCTCTGAAGCCCAGCTTCATGAACTGCCACAGCACTTTGTCTCCAGTACCTGGCTGAGAGCTGGACATACACCAGGTATTCAGTCTGTGCTAGTTCTTTTTGTTCTTCTAAGTATGTCACATTCCACTGCAAACAAAAATATTCTCTAGGGAAAAGATACCTAATCTTTGGCTATTATTTTATGTATTTCACACAGTTTTTCAGTATAACAAGCTGGAGAACAACAGGAGAATGCAATCAGTCCTATGGAATTCACTGAAGCTTTTCACCTTTATGAGGGATGAAGGGTACTAGACCCACTAGTAATTTAATATAGTATTTAATAATACCTAGATATTTAATACAGTGGGTACTTATTAAGCTATCTCAAGCTTTGCTATACTGGGGGACCTGGGGAAAAGGAAAACGTGACAGCATAGTTTGCTCAGTTTATGTGTATGCTGTCACAGTCCTGTATCAAAAGTTCTTCTGCAAGTAGAGTCTCTCAATCCTAAAACCTGTTCAGAACACATGTGATTCATATGGTGATTGATCAAATGAAGTCTGTCTGTGAAAACTGAAAAACATCAGTACACAAGGTGGGAGCAAAGCCTGTTGGGGTACCTTGTGGTTTAACAAGACATAACCACAAGTTCTGCTCAGGGCTAAGTCGTATGTCCACAAAAACCAAAAATGTCTTTGAAATGTATATCAATCAAAGAGATCTTCAAGACAGCATATTGTTTCCAGTAAGTTTTCTGCAATATTAGATTAGTAAAATCACAAAGATATGATCTCTCCTAAAGAGATTCAATTATGCTTCAGATTTCCTTCGGTGTTTGATAGTCATAAAAAAAGTAAATCAATAAATAACATTTACTGATAAGTACTTTCTTCCAGAATGTGGCAGGATTTGTTGTGATTCTCTAACTGGTCTTTCAACTTCATGTGTGGTTTTCCCTGAAGCAACATACTTGAGGAGTGCAGAGAATATCTAACTATACTAATAATAAACTATAAAATAATAAAAGATACAAGGTATTTAAAATTTTGTGGCAAAAGCAATCACTGACAGTTCACAGTTCTGTAACAGAATGGCAAAAGAGCTAACTGCAGAATAAAAATCAAGACTCAGGTCAAACAGTAAAACAGTCCTGAGACACAATTTGAATTGTACAAGAAATCTGCTTTACTATATCAAGAACAGCATCACCAGTCTGTTTACAACTGGAGATATTCCAAAACTAACTTACAGATTAAGAAGAAGAAAAAAAAAGATGCACACTATAGGTTACCTCACTGTTTAAACACCAAAGACTCACAATCCATCCATGAAATCTGCTCCAGGACAGAACAAACTCTAAAGTTAATTATCTTAACACTCTACATTTTCCCAAGCCTTTGATTTAAAGGGATGGGTTGCTTATACAAAACCACCTGCTCCGTTTGGCATAAGCCATGTTACTAGCCAATTCATGCTTAATCATTTTATCATAAGCAGATCTCAAGTCTTCTTTCTGTTGCCAGAACGACATGAAGTTCACAAAAACTCTCTCTGAGGCTGCCAACCTGATCTTCCCATTTGGCTTCCAGTTAAAACTACCGTGCCATGCACAGCCAATGGAACAGACCCCCAGTTAAGTCAGTACGATCACAATCAGCCTCCAGCATACAGCAGAGTGGTGGTGGTCTCTGTCTTTCCTAAAAGCCTTATGCAAGTCCCCACGAAATGTCAAAATGTCCTGGGGCCTTGCTGGAATGTTATTCTCATATACTATTTGGAAAACAAGAATCATCAAATCACAGGCGAGATATTCCAGACACCTTGAAAACTGCAAATATTTAATATGTGTAGTTCATCTGTTCGTGGATCTATTACCCCAGAAATAAATAGTTTTCAAGGGACGAGGAGGAATCAGGCATACAGAGCTCCAGGGAAAGACGTTCAAAGATGCCAAGGATATACTAGAAACCTTGGCCAGATTACTAATGGTCCATAAACCCTAATTTGGAGAACACGGGCCTACAAGCTCCAAATTGAATTATACTGCCTTATTAGATCCCACACTAGCGAAACCACAGTCATATTAGTCATAACAGACTAGGAATATTCTATGTACACAAATATAAAGTGCCTGCTTATGCATTTTTAATTGGATCAAATAAAACCGAAGCTGCAAACGAACTCAAATTTCAATTATCTCACTAGTGCGGGGATTTCCTAATAACATCCTCTTTAAAAGAGAGAGAGAGAGAGAGAAATTAAAGAAGAAAAAGAAAAGGAAATCCAGAACGCTGCCAGCAAATCCTCTGCACATCTGAAAAGCATGTCCCTGAAAATTGAGGAGCGACAGACTCTGTTACTTCTCAACAGACAGGAAAATAAATACCCCGAGGGGGACAAATTCTCCCCCCCAACCCCTTTCCATTTTCCAGCTCAAACATGCAATCTAATAAGGCACAAAACTTGGCAGCGGGGCTGTGCGGGAGCCCTCCAGGGCTCGGATTTTCGGGGCGAGCGCGCGCCAGTGCGTAAGAAGGGGGCGGAGGGGTGCGGGGAGCGAGCACGCGCCGGGGCCCCCGCCCCGCCCCCTCCCGGAGCAGCAGCCTGGCACCAGCCCACCCTCCTCCACCCCTGCAAACAGACGCAGGACGCGAACCCAGCAACTTTGGCGCGGGGGCGGCGGCGGGAGC
>NW_012267229.1:20730576-20771618 GCF_000151885.1 Dipodomys ordii
GCCTGCCGGCCCTGCTCAGACCCCGGCCGGGCCTCGCGCCGCCGCAGCCCCCCATCCCGGCTCCATTCATAGGGGCCACCCCAACCGGGCCAGCGGGGCGGGGCCGGGGACCTACGGACAAGGCCGGTTCGCCGAGGCCGGGGAGGAAAATAAAAAGTTAAGAGAAGAACTTACCTAAAATGGCTCCTGCAGCAGCCAAAATACAAACAGCTATTATTTGGTGAAGTTTAGCTCAGACACCCTGCAAGGACACCCTAACCCAGCTCGGGCCCACCTTCTCTGCCGCGCCATTGGGCCTCGCTGGTCCAAAACACAGACTCATTGGCCAGCCTGGCTGCCGCTCAGACGGAAGCCCGTTTCAAGCTTGCTTGCAGGGGCGAGTGATGGGCTCGCTCCATTGTGCTCGTATTTGCATGGATGTGATCGCGGCTCTGATTGGTCGGCGCCAAGGACGCCCCGCCCCCTCTCCTCGCGCTCCCCCACCCCACCCCCGCCTCAGAGAAGCCGCTGCGCGCGGCCCCGCCTCCTCCCCCCCCTCCGGAACGGAGCGGAGGGGCCACGGGGGCGGGGCGGGGCCGGGGTCCCGCGGGCGGAGGGGGCGGGGCGGGGTCCTGCGCGCCGCAGACCGCAGGCAGGGGGCGGAGACCTGGGGTGCTCGGGGGCGGGGCCGTGGGTTAGACCCTCAGGTGGAGGTCTCCCTGGTTGGGGGGGGGGAACAATCTGGAAAGCCTAGGACTGGTTTTCCCGGGAAAGGGGGTGAGGGAGGATGTGTCTGGGAGCATCCCACGACAGAGGGGCTCCGCTGGGGCCCAGGTCGCGCAGGTCCCTCCGGACAGAAAAAGAAGAAAACGAGCGGTCAAGCGAAAAAGAGGAGCCCGGCCGTCGGCCTCCAGCCGGATTCCCCGCGGGCCGGCCCGGCACCGCCGGGGTTCTTCGCCGAGGGAAGGGGGCACACACCCCAGGAGGTTTCCAGGCCCGGGATCGTGCGGTACCCCCATCCAATTAGGTGCCGGGCCGCGGGGTGTTGATCTGTTCGGGCCTAACTCCGCTAAGCATCCTTGCAGCATCCTCAAGGACAGGGCCCCGCATCTGGCCGAGATTCAACTAATTGTTCACACGCCTGGATTCATTCCTCAGCAGCTAGTTTGTTTTTAAGTGCTCACCCCCCCAAAAAAAAACCAGAGGATACTGCATGCAGTCAGAGCCCTTGATCTGGCGGAAGAGGCGACAGAAAAGACAATACATAAATACAAGAGGCAGGTCGTGATGATAAATGCCGGAAAGAAAATAGATGGAGGGCGGGAGGAAGGGAATCAGACCTCAGTTGGGGAGGAGCAATTAGGAAAGAAGGGATGGGATGAGGAGTCTGAACTGACTGCCTGGCAGCCTGCTCCCCGTGGCACCCCATGACTGCCTCCTTCCTCCCCCGATCTGGTTGTCATTAGCCTCCTCACTCCCTGCCTGCTGCATCTTGAGTGGTTTCCTCAGTACCCTCTAAAAAGCTTGCTTAGACTCTGACTTTAGAGCCGCAGCATTTTACCTTAATTAAAGCTGGAGCGATCTGACTCTGATGACTCCCCATCTGGGCGATTTGTCAGATACGTTTAAGACAGGATGGTTTCGGTGTATTGGGGGTAACTAACATGATTTAGCAGATCATGACTGTACCTCCAGAGAGAATATTTTTCACTTCTTTGAAATTCCAGTTTTCCTATACCTTTCAGTCCACAGTCTTCTCTTCTGAGTAACACTTCCCTACTTCTTGGCAGACGCCAGAGATTTGTCTGGCTTAATAATGCAGAGGTAGTAGCCCCTTCACCACCTCTGTCACCTGGCTCTTTTGTTTGGCTTATGGCAGGCAGACAGACCATGAGGTCTCAGAGCCTTTCCTTCCTCCTCTTCCTTTCTTCTTTGAATATGCATACAAAGAGCCAGATATTGTTGTAGATCCAAGGCTATAATATTAAAAAAAAATAAAACAAGCCAGGCAAAATTCATGTCTTCAAGGAGCTTACAGTCCTGTTTCAAACAAGGTAGAGATTTGCACATAAATGCAAGATCCTCTTAACTTGATGAGTGAGAATACTTGGAGCTACTTGTGGTCTTGTTGTGGTCTCACAGGAACACCTTACTTGACCTTATCCTAAGCAAGTCAGTGATGCAAACTAATTCAACACCTACAACAGTACCAGACAGCTGGTAGTTACAGCCCTTCTGCCCAAATAGCAAGGATTCAGAGCTCTCAACAATGTTCAGGGGGCATGTGTGTTTCAGAGAAGGGACTCAGAGCAGAATTAATCAATGATGTCAGGGATACATGGGACTGGAGAGCGAGCATGACATGTAAGTGCTAAGGCCCAGAGGCAAGGGGATAGGCTAGGGATGTGCAAAAGTGGTAGGAAGAAGGAAAGTAGACTTGCTAGGTAATTGCTGTTCTCAAACCTGGAACAAAGTCTGCAGCACAAGAGAACTTGGGCACAATGTTAGGTTACCAAACAAGGAACCAACAGGAGTGTGTGATGGATTTACAACTGAGGATAAGTATAAAGGGTCTGAGGCAACATTCAAGAGAGGCTGCAGGCATGACCTTGAAAGAGTAGGTCTGAAGAACTGAAAGAGCTTAGTGGAATCTGAATCTTCAAGTACTTCAGGGACCAGCCAGGGACCCAAGATACCAGTGGAGAGAGAGCAAAAACAGCTAAGTTATTTTAACATAGAACTCTATTTAGCCCCTATTAAAGCTGGTATGACTTAAGATCATATTACTTAGGATAAGAAGATTGGCTGTGTATAATAAAAAATGGACAAAAGGATAACAATATTAAAGTGTATTTTTTGTCTTGCTTAAGAGAAATGAAAAGCAGGCCAAGGTTGGCATAGTAGTTCTACTGTACCTTAGGAATTCAGATTCCAATGTATTTGCTCCTCATTACCAAGATCACTTCATGGTTCATGATGACTATTGGAGCACCAATCCATGTGTCCCTGGAAGGAAAAAAGGAAATGAAAAATGAAAAAATGCGGAGCTGAGTACTGTAAACAGCCATCCTATAAATACTACACATTGTTCTTTCTTATATCTGATTGGCCAGAACTTGTTCAAGTGGCCGCACCTGCAAAGAACCCTGGGAAATAGTGCTTGTTTCTTTTTCTTTTTTTTTTTTTAACTAAGTTAAAAATTGGGTCTGCCAGAACTGGGGAGTAAAGTGCTTATTTGGCAAGCATTAGGCTCAGAGTTCAAATCCACCACTAACAATGAAGTAATTGAGATCTGTCACTAAAGAGTTGATAGAAATCACCTAACAGAATTTGCACAATTTTCCACAGATATAATGTTCTACAGAACATAAATTGGGATAAAATGACTAAGTAAGGATATTTTAAAAATCATTTTAGCCACTTTATTGTGATATTTAATTCAGTACCATGTAATTTTCCCATTGCAAGTATGAAGTTTGATGATGCTTAATAAATTTATACAGTCATGCAACCATACCACAGTCCAGTTTCAGAACATTTTCATCACTTCCCAAGGTTCTCTTTTTCTCATTTACAGTCAATCTTCATTCCTACCCCCAAGGCTAAGCAATCATTGATCTTTCTTTTCTAGGTTATACCTGTTACAGAAATTTCATGCAAATGGAATAGTGCAATATGTAGTCTTTTGTGTCTAGCATAATTCATATAATATAATATTTTTGTGGTTCATCTATGTAAATTTGTTCTTTTTTATTGTTGAATTTATGCCATCTTTTTTTTTTTGGTGCAGTTGTGGGGCCTGAACTCTGGGCCTGGGCGCTGTCCCTCAGCTCTTCAGTTCAAGGCTAGCGTTCTACCACTTGAGCCACAGCACCACTTCCAGCTTTTTTCTTTTTGCTTATGTGGTGCTGAGGAATCGAACCCAGGGCCTCATGCATACAAGGCAAGCACTCTACCACTGAGCCACCTTCCCAGCCCAATGCCATCTTTTTTTTTTATCCACTCACTAAATGACAGATACTTAAATTTTGTCTGCTTTGGAGACTGTTATAAACTTGGCTATTATGACCCTTCATGTACAAGGCTGTCTATGGACATCTGTTTGTATTTCTCTTAGGTAAACACTTAAAGTGATTAATGTATAAAATTGACTACACTTATTGAAAGTATATTTATTGAATATCTGCTACTTGCAAACACTGTGTCTAGTATTCTATACCCATTGTGTTGGGTATACAGTGGTGAATAAAATTGAGTCCAGATTCTGCCCTTCTGGAGCCCATAGTTGATGCAGGACATGGGAATCAGTCCCACAGTCTTACAAACAAATATAATACCACAACACAGATACAAGTCATAAGTTGTATATGGTGCTCCAATGAAATTGTGCTAGAAGGTCAAAGAGGTCAGAGAAATTGCCCTTGACCAGAGATCTGAAGCACATTAGAACTCAAGTCACTCCAGTGAGTTCTGTCCTTCAAAGTAATATCATCAGAGACTACACACTAATTTCCAATAATGCCTTGCAAATATCTTGGAGGCAGTGAATAGATGCTCCAGTCTTAGGCTGTTTGTCCTCACATAAAGTCTCTATGTTTTAACCTCTCTGAGCTTTTAGAAGGCTTTGAAGCAAAAAACCAAAAGTCAATAAAGGTTAGTTTGGGGTTAATCTTATACTGTTTCCCCTATGTTTGAAGTATTTCGAGATTAAACATTTAGTAAGCATGTAGTTGGGCGCTGGTGGCTCATGCCTGTAATCCTAGCTACTCAGGAGGTTGAGATCAGAGGATTGAGGTTCAAAGCCCGCCTGGGCAGGAAAGTCCGTGAGACTCTTATCTCCAAAAAACCACCAGAAAACCGAAAGTGGCGCTGTGGCTCCAGTGGTAGAGCACTCGCCTTAAGCTGAAGAGCTGAGGGACAGCACCCAGGCCCAGAGTTCAAGTCCCATGACCGACCAAAAAAAAAAGCATGTGCAGGCACATGCGTATGTGTATGTGTGTGTATGTGTATATAGATAGATAGATTTTCCTTGAGAATTTGTACCTGCCAAATAGCCCATCCTGTCTTGTCAAATTCTGAATTTGTTTTCTCTATGTAAGAAGAGGAGGCAGGATCAGAAGACTTCTGGAACCTAGAACTTCAGAAGGGATGGTGTTCATTGCCAGTGTGCATTGTGTAGCATGATTAATCTAAAGCCTGTGTCTTTGCTATAGGAATGAACCTGCCACAAGGGGTTCTCCTACCAAACATACCATTACTTAGGGCAAAAGTAGACCAAAATAGTTAAACCTATAGGCTTTAGAGCCTTGCAGAACCTGCTGGACTCCTCACTCTACCACTAGGAATCTTAAGAAAATCATTTGGTTGGAGACATGGCTTCAATAGCAAAACATCTGCCTAGCAAGGATGAGGCCAAGTTCAAAAGCCCAGTACCACCAAAACAAAGAAAGAAACTCACTCAATTTACAGTTTCTTGATTCCAATAATAGTTGTGTGGATTCAATGATTTGTGCACAGTACTTAGCCCATGCTAACTGCTCAACTAACTATTTATTGCTACATTATTATTACAGCCTTTCCTTTGGTCCCATTTTTCAGGGCTCTTCCATCGCTAACTTGCTCTTTTTTTGAATGGTATCACAAAGCATTGATCCAACTGTAGCCAATCATTGTTCTTCTTGTCTTTGTCCTGGGTAGGCCTTTTGCCTGTAGAGAGCCTTCTGCTGACATAGGGCTTCCATCACTTACACATTAACCCTTAAAAGTACCACAGACCTCTTGCCCATGTACAGCACAACTATTTAAAAAAAAAACAAAGAGTCTATACATAGAAATGCCTGTAGTCCCTTCCCATAGCTATGATTTATGGAAAGTCACACCTCAAATATTCTTGGGCAGGATTTTCTAAAAACACTTGTCACACTACCCTGAAACAGCTCCATAAATCTTATGTCCTTGCTCAGCAACATACTTTCCTGCAACAATGGCGAGACAGTTTCAGCCACGAAAACTTGCTTAAGCTGAGGCCTCAACTTGCTGTGCAATCCTTTCCCTTATATACAGTTTCACCATCAGCATCGTTCACTGATTGATCATAAAAGAAGCAATATTGCTTTGCCTTCTATGAATATCACGCTGTAGTCTTTTAAACTAATTTAATTAGTTTCCATGTTTTTGGTAGCCATTCTTTGAGATGGTCGCCAGAGATCTCTACCTGCTAGGATTCAGTCTTTACAGTGTTCCCTTCTATGTTGAATAGAGCTGATTTGAGTGACTAATAGGATATGATTGAAATGATGGTGTGACTCCCAAGTCTAGGTCATAAATGACCTTGCAACTTCTGCTTTCTCCCTTTGGGTCATTTGCAATGAGAAATGTCAGTAGTCTTGTCACAGGAGCATTCAATCACACCTCTTGTCAATAGGCATATGAATGCGCTATCTCAGAAGTAGATCTCCTATGCCTAGCCAAACCCTGAGATGAGACTGCACCGCCAGTCAACACTTCACTATAATATCATAAGAGAACCCTTAGTCACCCACTTAGCCACTCTGACCTACAGAAACAATATCATATAATAAATGCTTGTTATTGTTCTATGCCACCAAACTTTTAAGGCAATTTGTTACACAACAATAGATAACTAAGTGTATTAGTGACAAGACTGGTATGGGATTGTATGAGTGACGTCCATCGCTAACTTGCTGCAAATGTAAATCATGTTTGGTCATTATATAACCTTATCTCAGTTATAGTTTCTTAATATATGGTCTCTATCCAGATATTTTAAGATGTTTATGGCTCATTTCAGTCCCATTCAGCAAATAGGTTATGGCTTCATGTTTTGGAACTGTTAAAATCATTGTAAGTAATTGTTAATTATTCTAATTTATCTGCATGAGTCAGGGCTGTCCAGAGGCACAGAACCAATAGGACACACATAAATGTATACATATGAGGGGTTTCATTATGGGAGCTAGTTCACTTGATTACAGAGGGTAAGAAGTTCTGTTGTCTGCTATATGCAAGCTGGAGAATCAGGAAAGTCCGTGGTATAATTGTCTGAGTCCATAGGCCAAAGAAACCAACTCCTAATCCAAGTCTGAAGGTCTGAGCAGAGAGGGTGAAGCTAGTTAGGGAGAAAGAGAGAGAGAGAGAGTAGCTATAAGCCAGAGTCTGAAAGTCTGAGAGCCTAGATTACCCAGAGACCAGGAGAAGATGGATATCACATCTCTAGAAGAGAAAATTCATACTTCTTTTTTTTTTTTTTTTTTGAACTCTGGGCTTGGGTGCAGTCCTTGTGCTCTTCAGCTCAAGGCGAGCACTCTACCACTTGAGCCACAGCACCACTTCTGGTTTTCTAGCGGTTTATTAGAGATAAGAGTCTCATGAACTTTCCTGTCATTTCTTTACTCCCATTTAAGCCCTCAAAGGATAGGATGAACCCCATCAAGAATGGTAAGGATCTTCTCTAGTCAAATGCTAATGAAATGCTAATCTCTTTTGGAAACATCCTCAGTGACACACTTAGAAACAATGTTTTACTTTTACATCGAGGCATTCTTTTTTTTTTTTGGAGGGGTGGGTCCAGTCGTGGGGCCTGAACTCCGGGCCTGGGCACTGTCCCTCAGCTCTTCAGCTCAAGGCTAGCGCTCTAGCGCTTTGAGCCACAGCGCCACTTCCGGCTTTTTTCTTTTTGCTTATGTGGTGCTGAAGAATCGAACCCAGGGCCTCAGGCATGCAAGGCAAGCACTCTACCACTGAGCCACCTTCCCAGCCCATCTAGGCATTCTTGAGTCTATTCTAGTAGACACAAATACTCACCACGTCTGAGTTATGCAAATACATCTGTTTTTATGTTGGGTTTTTGTATTTTTGGAGGGGGGGGTCTTTTCACCTTACTCATGTAACTGTAACCCCCTCTGTACAGCATTTTTACAATAAAATAAAATTTTAAAAAAAGCTTTATTTTTGCTTGTGATGTATTTCAAGAAGAAGCCAAGGAAGTGGTAGAAGTTAGACTTTCTAGAATTCAGTTTCCCTTCTACTAACTTAAAAATAGGAGCAACTACAACCTTACTTAACTGGCTTGGTCAAGGGCAATTGTTCTCACAATGTGGTTCTGTAACCAGCAGTACCATCTGGTAGAGACCCAAGTAAGAGGACTCCAACCTAAACCAACTGGCTCAGAAAGTTGAGGGTGGAACTAATCTGTGCTTAAATATTAAAGTTTGATATTTACTGCATTGGGGGCCTTAGCTGGAGCTAAATCTGAGTTACATGACTCCTGAACCCATGACAACTTGAGTAATCATTGCAGTGCTGATTTTGGAGTCTATAATGAAAGGTATCATTACATCCCCAAAGAAACAGGACTATAACTGTCTTACAGCCATGGACTCAGTGGGACTCTTTAAACTTGACTTCAATAGTCTCTGTTAAGGACAGATTCCTGGGTTGTGGTGAAGTGTACACACCTAACCTAACTTGAAAGTTATATTTTGAATGTCTACCCTGGTGAGTGAAAGCCGTGTTGGAAGGAAGTTGAAAGAGGCCAGGCACTTTAGAATAAGACTAGTTAGTTTCGCATTCATTAGCTGCTGTAAAAACTAGGTCCACAAAAGAACAATGGCTCCAGCAAAACCTGTTTTATGGCATTTCAGGGAAAGCTTTTCTGATTGATAAGTCATAATTCTCTAGCTGGTGATACAGGGGTCCAGCTTCCTTTTATTTCATGACTACCTTATTCCCTAGGATTTTTATTATCATTATGTGCATTCAACTAGTATGAAGAAAGATTGTGGTGAGGACATTACTGCTTCCTACAAGCATTGTCTGGAAAATGACACACACCATTTCTACTTACATGTCACTGCCTGGAACTCAGTTACCCAGTCACATCAACAAATGAGGCAGGCAGAATGACATGGTTCACCTGTAAGTCCAGGAAGAGGAGGAAATTACTTTTTTTATGAGGAGATGGCAAGATCTTTTATCAGGGACTTGGAAATAATTAATTAGCTTAGTACCTAACAAATGCCTTACAGCCCTCAATGAATGTTGGGTGAGTGAAGGAAAATACAGAAATAAAAATGATGGAAAATGTGGGGCACATTTGTTTCTGCTTATCCATCCCACATCATTGAAGACGTTCTAGCTAGTTCACGTCCATTCTTGCTAATCCTCAACTGAATACCAGAATCTATCGATTCAGTATTCTTGGTAGACAGTACCTATCAACTGGAAAAGGCTTGCCATCTCTGGATATTGAATTCTCTAGCTGTAATCATTTCATCTGTGAAATGGGTATTAAGTCTAACCTAAGCAATTTCTCAGGGTGGGTAGAAAGAGCAAATGAATTGCAAGATTGTGAAAGAGCTTGGGTACAAATCTAAAATCAGAGAATTATTTATCAAGGATTTCAAATGGAGCATATTTTATTTTATTGTCAGTTGTAGGGCTTAAACTCTGGGCCTTGGTGCTGTCCCTCAGCTCTTCAGCTCAAAGCTAGTGCTTTACCACTTGAGCTACAGCGCCACTTCTGGTTTTCTGAGTGGTTTATTGGAGATAAGAGTCTCACAGACTTTCCTGCCTGGGCTGGTTTTGAACTGTGATCCTCAGATCTCAGCCTCCTGAGTAGCTAGGATTACAGGCATGAGCCATTGGTGCCCGGCTAAATGAAGCATTTCTTATATACGGAACATAAACTATAAGATCTAGTTTATAGTGCCAGCCAGAGCCTATATTTATAAATATGTAGCCTTACATTGTTGAAATATCAGCACCTTCAAAATATTTTGACTCGAGGAATTTGTTTTTGACTCTGGAATCCTTCATCTGCCAGAGGAGTGACATCTTCTCAGTTCAATCTGTTGCTCAGTCACAGGGAACTGTCCCTTTTCATCCATTTCTGAAATCTTCATTTGGTCAAGGTCTGTAGCAGCAGCATTTTTTAACAATTCAATCTTTCCTAAGAGGGTTTAAAGAAGTGTAGACTGTGTCTTCATGGTCCCCCATTTTGGATTCCATGAAGAAGTCTCAATTCTTTGAGAAGTCACAAATGCCTGAGTCCACAGGAGAGGAACTGAGCTACCCAGACTTGTCCAAACAATTTCACTCCAGTCTGTCTTATTGCTCACAATCTTGACCTTCGACCATACAGGAATCTAGTGGTCATTTAGGCATAGTTCTCAGTGGTCATGTCTTGACATGGCCAGTCATGAAGTATGTGGCCAGTAATTTGATACTCATCACAGAAAGTACCACAGTCTGAGTGATTTGACTTTTTTAAAAAGTAAAATAAATGGGAGCAGTTGTTCTTATATTAATATCATTCCTATTCATTTGCATTCTGACATACTCCCCTGAGCAAGCGTGGGGGAGGGGGGAGGGTCCCATTTTTAGCTGAGCACTGGGAATTTCACACAGCCCTCAATCCACCTTATCTCTGCCTCAGCCTGTGGTGAGACCATTAGCAATTCTGACTACTAGAAATGACCGTTATATTTGTGAGTGGTGATTTTATAGTTACTGCCTCTGTTCATGCTTTTGCTTCAGTAGTATATACTTTCTCACATTAATAGCACCTTTGGTGGGGGTTTCCTGTGAGGGGAAAAACAAAATTTGTTAAAAAATAAAATTAAGTTACATTTATTTAGCTTTTTTTTTTTTTTGCCCATCCTGGGGCTTGAACTCAGGGCCTGGGATCTGCCCCTGAGCCTCTTTGTGCTCAAGGCTAGCACTCTGCCACTTGAGCCCCAGCTTTACTTCTGGCTTTTTCTGAGTAGTTTATTGGAAATAAGAGTCTAGCAGACTTTCCTGCCTGGGCTGGCATCAGCCATGATCATCAGATCTCAGCCTCCTGAGTAGTTAGGATTACAGGCAGGAGCCATCAGCACCTGACTCAATTTTTGTTTTTATTATTCAAGTATTTGCAAATTGTTTTTATGACCATCACATCACAACTATTTTACAGTGCTGTGTATCTTATTTCTTTGGGGGACAAAGAAATTGTAAGGAGCATGAGTTTTATCTAAGCATCTTCATAGAAGCAGGGGGTAAGAAAGGTGGGAGAAAAAACATTGCCACATCTAGTGCTAATCTAGTAACTCACTACACACATATCGTGTATTTCCAGTTTACTCATTGATCACAATCTTTCAGGGAATAACCAAGACAGAGATTAAGACAAAGTCAACACTATCAGGACTAAGTTAGACTTCAGAAAGATCTACTGGCATCTAGCCAGTACAAAGTAATTACAAGAAAAACTGAATAGGGGTTAGGAGTCAGGAATACCAAGTCATTTGGAGCTAGGGTAAGAAAAGTAAGTAGTTGAGTATATGCAACAAAGATCCTAGGTAGGTAGGTAGCCTGTTTTGGTTAAGAAGATCCAAGTACACCTGTGCACTCAGGTGTGTGCACTGTGTGTGTGTGTGTGTGTGTGTGTGTGTGTGTGTGTGTGTATGTGTATGTTCATGAAGAACATGTAAATATTGGGGGTCTTGGAAGGGCACTATCTGGGTAAAGGGCCAAGAGAAAGACAGATAAGGGTAGCTCACGAATAATTAGATGAAGGTAGATAGTCATACTGATGCATGAATGATTTGTGGATAAATAGATTGCTGAATGAGGAAATGAAATTAGGAGAGATGGCTGATATAGCAGATGAATGAAAACTGGACAAACCAATGATTAGTTGTATAAATAGATACATACATGGACAACTGGATGAATGGGTGAATACATAACTACATGAGCAAATGGATGACCAAAGTGATGGATTGGAGGGTAAATACCATGGTAGATTAATGAGTGAATGGATGAATGAATGAATGCCTAAATGAATGGGTGATGTGGAGGATAGAATAATTGTTTTTGTGTTTTCTTTTGTTTTTTATTTGTTCTTGTGCCTGGGCTTGTACTCAGGGCCTGGGTGCTATCCCTTAGTTATTTTGCTTAAGGGTAGCAATCCACCACTTGAACCACAACTCTACTTTCAGCTCATTTGATGGCAAATTGAAGATACGAGTTTCACAGAGGGCTGGGAAGGTGGCTCAGTGGTAGAGCACTTGCCTTGCATGCCTGAGGCCCTGGGTTCAATTCCTCAGTACCACATAAGCAGGAAAAAAAAAGCCAGAAGTGGTGCTGTGGCTCAAGTGGTAGAGCGCTAGCCTTGAGCTGAAGAGCTGAGGGACAGCGCCCAGGCCCAGAGTTCAGACCCATGACCGGACCCCCCCCCAAAAAAAAAAAAAAGAGTTTCACGGAGTTTCCTGCCTGGGCTGACTTTGAATCATGATCTCAAATCTCAGCCACATGAGTAGCTAGGATTACAAATGTGAATCACCACCACTCAGCCACCATATGCTCATGTTTGAAATCATGAAAATTGTGAACATGTGGGGCCATGAGGTAAATAAAAGAGAATCGCAGTTATAAGATATCCTTGAAATGGGGAAACTATACTAAATTATCTAGTATGTACCCAAACAAATCACAAGGATCTTTGTAAGTGCAAGAATAGGGCAGAAGAGGCAGAGTCCGCAAGATTGAGTGATACTCTCACCTAGATTACTAGGAACAGTCTTGATGAACTGTAAGGTATTATTGATACCATGGCAACTAAGCCTGTCTTTATTGATGGAAGGCTTTGACAGGAAGAGTGATACTTCAAAAGGGAAGTACCAAGCAGTAAGCTCAGGACTTCCTCTGCCCAGAGTCTGGCTTAGAGTAGGCAGTTCAATAATCTCTTTTCCTTCACTCAGATCCCCTCACTCACCTGTCCTTTGGCCTAGCATCCTCTTTGACTTTGCCATCTCCCACGGTGACCACCATCAGTGCCAGTTCCAGTTACCTGTCCCTGCTTTGCTGTAGGCTGGCAGATTCAGAAGGTATACTTATTAGTAACAGCTTGAATATCCTCTTCTGTCTCTCTGGTTAGCTCATCTTTCCTCACAGCAAGTTAGTTTCACCTTGATCTCTTCAGTTATCTGCTAGGCATCCGTGTAAGTTTTATGATCTAGTTGTCCTCTTAGTACTCTGTACACCAAGGGTCTGAGAGAACCACACTCAAAATCCCAGCTCTGCTTGAACTACTTTTATGCCCTTAAGCAAGTTTCTTAACTGTTCTGAGCCTTTGTTTCCCAATCCATGAAATGGAGGTAGTAAATCTATGTCCCAGTGTTGGTGTATTAGAAAAGATAATATAAATGAAGCATCTGGAATAGTGGCTGGGAAAAGTAAGCCATCATCAATTATTAATTTGCTTTCTTTCCCATGTTCTCTTTCGCTTTTTCCTATGGCACAATGCAGTCTCCTTTTCTAGTTCCCACATTTCTGTCTGTAACATGCTTTCTAGCCCTTCTTTAAATAGCAACACATAAAATGAAATTGCACAGTATTTTCACATCCTCCAAATAACTCAATTACAGGCTGATCAATTTTAACTATTCAAGCAATATTGGAGCATTTGACACTGGTAAATAAAGTTCTATCTTCAGAATATAAAGAGCTAAGTCAATACTTTGGAAAATGGTAAGAGAAAGATGATTTTCCTTGAGGCCTGAGACCTTATATGGAATGTGTCAGCCACGAGCTAGTTCTGCTAGCTAGAAGACAATACACAAGAAACCCTTTATATTTTAAATTTGACACAGCATCTGTGACTCGAGCAGAAGAATGGAAGCCCACATTTTCTGGGAGCAGAGATTTGGCAGGGGATCCCTATATGTGTTACCCGCTCCATGCTCATGTGAGTTATTTAGTGAGGAGATTTGAGATTTCAGGAAGAAGTGGAGCAGTTTGTAGGAAAGTGATCTCCAACTCAGTATTTGAATAGCTAGTGAGATAATTAGGTGACTGTGAAGTTTTCTAAGAAGGTTACACATAAACACATAGGAAAGCAGTTGGTGCTGGGTTCAAATATATCTGGTACCATTTTCTTGACTCCTTTGTAACTTTGGTCTAATTGGTCTAATTTGGTATCTTTCTGGGTCCATGGTTCTTCATCTATAAATTAGAAACTAATGTCATTTGCATTGCAAACATAACCAGGCAGTTCAGAAAAGGAATATAATAGTTTTTAAATTTTGAAAGAAATCATGCAACACTATAATTAAGTGCCTTATAAACTTTGTCAAGCTCACTAAAATTATATTATTGTTATAATTTTTGTTAATGTAATAGATGTATATGGCTGTCTATTTGTATATGGATAACAGCCAATAAAATACATTCTTCTGTTAATTACTATATATGTTTTTTTATTCTGATATCCTTTCTCTTATTGATTTAAAGGATTTATATATTCAGGTATTAATGCCTTGTATGTGTTGAGTAAATTCCTCCACTCACTCTTCCCTGGGATTCTCGAGATAGAGTTACAAGGGAGGCAAAGGAGAGAATTCCTTTTAACTGAACACAAATATGTGCCAGATTATCTGATTTATCTTCACAATAATGCTAAGAAACAGGTACTGTAATCCCTATTTTATAGCTGAAGACTTAGTGGCTCAGAGACTAAGTCATTTGTTCAAGGACATACAGCTAGTAAGTTATAGATGAAACCTGAACCTAAAGCTTATTTGCTGTAGTTGTTGCTGTTGGTGGTGGTGGTGGTGGTGGTGATGTGTATGTGTGTATGTGTATGTGTGTGCTGGTCCTAGGACTTGAACTCAGGGCCTGGGAGCTATCCCTAATATTCTTCTTTTTATTGTTGTTGTTGGTGTGGTGGTCGTGGGGCTTGAACTCTGGGCTTGAGCACTGTCCCTGCGCTCTTCAGCTCAAGGCGAGCGCTCTACTGCTTGAGCCACAGTGCCACTTCCTAATATTCTTCTTAAAGCTAGTGCTCCACCACTTGAATGCCACTTCTGGCTTTTTCTGTGTAGTTTATTGGAGATATGAGTCTAACTTTCCTTCTCTGGCTAGCTTCAAACTTAGAGCTTCAGATCTGGATTATAGGATTATAGGCATGAGCTACCAGAGCCAGGCTTGAGATAGGTCTTGATATGTAACTCAGACTGGCTTTGAATTTGTGATCCACCTGGCTCAGCAATCTATGTAGCTGAGCTACAAGTGTCTGTCACCATGCCTGGCTAATGCTATGTTCTTTTCTGTTATGTAAACACCTTTCCAGAAGGCTCGTAGCTGTTTTAACTACCACCTATCTTATTATAACATCTGGGGATCCAATCTCAGGGTTAACTCTAGCTCCTCTGAACGAAGACTAACTAGATGGGCTACATCAAGTAAGTAAAATACCTCATACTGCCCTTGTTTCCTAGCACCTGTGTTTAGGGTTGAGACCTAACTCTTGAGTATCCGCTGAATTACAAACCTCCCATATTTCTTGCTTCAGCTTCCTTCTTTTCCTGAGTCAGGTCAAGCCAACCTCCTACACATCAAAGAAGAAAAGAATTCTTACTAAATAGAACTCCTTAAGAGGAATTGCCATTTCAGAGGATTAGATGCTAAGGCTGTTTGGTGATAATTCATATTTAGTATTAGGTAGCATCACCAAGAATCATAACCAGAATCCTGTCCTTCCTTTGTTCTCCTTCAACATCTGCAGCATTGGTTGCAACATACTCACCTAGGGAACCCAATGCTACAGTCTCACCCAATGACCTGAGGCCCCCAAACAGGCTTTGCTGGACTCTCTCTCTCTCTCGCTCTCTCACTCTCTCTCTCTTTCATGCACGCTGCCACTCAAGCCAAACCCTCATTTCTGCCTTTTTTTCTGGGTAACTGAAGATAAGAGTCTTATGGACTTTTCTTCCTGGGGCTGACTTTGAACCACCATCCTCAGATCTCAGCTTCGTGGGTGGCTAGGATTATAGGTATGAGACACTAGTGCTGGTCAACTGGCCTTCACTTTTGACCCAGTAAATGCTTTTACATTCTCCAAATCACTTCTACCACAAAGGACCTCTAGGCCCACCTCACAAAAGGAGTTAGATCCTTACCTCCACAGCCCCTATACCCCCTTGTCATAGCATTGACCATGGCTTTTTGGGAGGGGGGGTGAATGTTGGTCTTGGGGCTTGAACTCAGGGCCTGGACACTATCTCTGAGCTTTTGCTCAAAGCTAGTGCTCTACCACTTGAACCACAGCTCTACTTCTGGCTTTATGATGGTTAATTGGAGATAAGAGTCTCATGAACTTTCCTGCTTGGGGTGGCTTCAAATTATGATCCTCAGTTCTCAGCCTCCTGAGTTGCTAGGATTATAGGCATGAGCCACTGGTGCCTGGCCCTTGATCAGACTTTCCCCAGGACAAGGACCATGTTCTGTGCCTCTCTAGCACCTAGCACAGGGTGATGAATGGATGAGAATGTTTCTGAGCCTGAGTGTCTCCTTCCCAACCCAGTCTGTGCTCAGACTCACAATGCTGGTTCTTGCTTTGGATCTCATTGTGATTTGTTTGTTTGAATAATTTGCTCATTTCTCCAACTTTCTCTGAAGAGTGATTCTTGTCTCCATCTTGCTATGAGTATTTCTTAACCGGTGTCATCTGTCAGCTGGGCTCCACATCGTTAACTCTGGCTGCTTGAAGGGAGAGTCTGGGATCCTCATCTGCAGAGAGAACCCTGCAACCTCTTAACTCCTTTCTGACTTGGCAGGGTTCCCCCAATCTCTGTCATACTCTGGGGGTAAATGCAGGACTAAGCTCTAACACTTTAGACCCTCTCCACCATTTTTATAATATGAAGCCTGGTCTCCTCATGGCCCTGAAGCTCAAACATTATTTCCAAATTGACCTCCTACCATTCTGTCCTGCCTATATCACTTCAGGCATGTCAGAAAGCAAATCAGCTGAGTCACTCCTGAGCAGGAATCCTGCAGCATCACAAGAGAAATCAACAGAGCAAGAGGAAATGAGTTCATTCCATAGAAAAGCAGCATAAATAGACAGGATAGAAAGACACAAGGAGCAGCCAGGTAGCCCAAGGCCCCTAGCAGGCCAAGCAAAAGGCCCACCCAAGCTCCAGGTATGCCTTTCATTGCAGGTACTTTCAGGACCTACTCTTTCAATACAAAAAAATGTATACAATTGTACAATTATATGTAACTATAACTAGGGTTTGAACTCAGGGCTTTCTGCTTACCAGGTAGGCTCTCTATCTCTTGAGCCATACACTTAGCCCTTTGGGACATTGAATGTTGTTTGTTGTACCTGTCCCAAAAGGAAGCTGTGGGACAAGAAGGTGAAGAGCTAAGAAGAGATTGTGTGTCCTAAGGTTTAGAAGAAGGACATGTATAGGTCATTGCTTATTTAGCTTTTTACATACTCTCTGATGTTTACCCCAGCCAGCCATCAAAATTACTGTGATATCGAAGCATTCATGTTCTAGCAAATGAAGATAATCAAAGCAATCCAGGTTGGATTGTTAAAGAAGAAACAAAAAACAGGTAGAGACAGAGGGATGCAAAGAAAGCTCACTTGTCAGGAAGAAAAAAGTGAGTGGAAGAGAAAATGCATTGGCTAGAAGACTGGAAGAGCTGACTTCATTTTTTAAATGACTTATGGAGCAGTTCAGTAAAGAATAGTACAGTGGGAGCAGCAGGTGAAGGTTGAGGGGTAGTTTGTGAGAAGGGGCTTTGTTTGGTTTTTTTTTTTAACTGTATTTTTTTTTGTCTTTTCTTTTTTGGTACTGGGGATCGAACCCAGGACGTTGCACTTGCTAGGCAAGCACTTTGCCACTGAGCTACATCCCAGCTCAAGAAGGGGCTTTGTTTAGAAACCTCTGTGTTCTTTTTTTTTTTTTTTGGGTCCGGTCGTGGGGCCTGAACTCTGGGCCTGCGGCTCTGTCCCTCAGCTCTTCAGCGCAAGGCTAGCGCTCTACCACTTGAGCCACAGCGCCACTTCCGGCTTTTTTTCTTTATGCTTATATGGTGCTGAGGAATCGAACCCAGGGCCTCAGGCATGCAAGGCAAGTACACTACCACTGAGCCACCTTCCCAGCCCCTGGAAACCTCTGTGTTCTGTTTCTACAGAAAAGCAGAACTGTCACTGAGTTCAGGAACAGGGAAAAGAGCAGACCTGTGAATGAGGATGATATACTTAGCTCTGTACACCTTGTGTGTTTGAAAGATGGGATTAGAGTATCATCCATTAGCTCCCTATGTTTGCTGCATCATTAGCTGTTCTGAGCAAAGTGGCCGTAGACAATAGAGCTGTGAAACACTCCGTGTGAACAGTGATCAGCAGGTCTTATCACATCATCCTCTGAGAAATCTGGAAGTTTAGGAGGGGAAAAAGAAAAACTTTCACGGTAGAATGACCCTGAAGGTGTGAAAAAACCCAGAGAAAAGGTAGCCAATAGATCATAACAAGACAGCAAAGCCATGGCTCAGAAGATGCTGTGGGGGGGTAGATAGGAAGAATCTGGCACGAAGCTGTGACCCATTCAGATAAATGGTTTGTACGAGTAAGAGAAATCAACACAGTGTCTGGAGGGAGAAGCCATGAGATAGAGAAAGGCTAAGTCATGAGTATGGTGGACTGCCAAAGGCAGGGAGCAATAGTGCCTCACAGAAGAAGCAAATGTTTTCTATTCACTCACAAAGGCTGGACCCTGGGGAGAGGTTCAGTGCCTCTCTCCCAGTTTACAAGCAGTTGACACATTTATAAGGATGGGCCAAAAGTGAAGATACTACCAGGGGCAAAAGGTGAATCTCCTTCTTGTAAGATGGGATCCATTTTGAAATTCTCCTTTTCCTCTGTAAGAAGGGAAAGAAAAGGCCTGGATCATTGAGTTGTTAACTCATAAAAAGAAAAGCTGAAGGAAGGCAGATTAAGTCAATATCTGCTATGGAACCTACAGTGTCTTTCTCAGTTAGTAACTCTTCCTTGGGCTTTGCTATTTTGGACTATTATAGTGGGAATGGTTAATAGATCCATGGTAGGTATTGGGGGGAGGAAAAAGGACATTTCATTCCTACAGTAAAGACAACATTCAGTTCAATGATCCTAAAGAGGAAGGAGTCATTGGAAAAGTATCAAGTAGCTTACAGAACTGATATGAAGGGTAGATAAGTGAGCTCAGAAGAGCCAGATAAGATCCTACTACAGGAACAGTCCAGTTTGGTCATTTCTTCCAGCACTGGTTTTCTTAAATCATTGGACATGTCCTTCCTGTGTCTGGGTACTGGTTCCCTCTAAATGGAATTGGTGTTTAGAGGCTTAGAAACTCATAATGGTCAATGTGCTCTTTTCAAGTCAGGTCTTCCTCCAAATTAGGTCAAAGAAATCCTCCCATTGTTCAGTCTAGCACAACGAGAGGCCAGAACAGCAGACCATGCATTCTTCTGCCTTTGTTCTGTTGGCACATTTTCCTTTGCAAGGCTTGGGGAGAAGGAATGAGCAGAATGACTGCGACATACAGGTTGCAGGTCTCAAGAATCCCTGGACATTCTCCAAATCCCCTTATCTACAACTTGCCTTAACACATCTCAGCTGACAAACGTGGCCAAGAGAGCCCTAAGCTAGATCTGAAGGGATATATAGCTGTTAGGCAAAAAGGAGAGGGTTAAAAATGTCCTAGGGCTTTGTCATTTGGATCCCTAAAATTGATTCCACTTGTCTGGAAAGGTAAGTAAAGGAGATAATGGAGTGACATGGGCTGTAGAAGGAGGCACATCTCTCCTGCTAAGGGCTGTGGGATGCCATTGACATTGAGGCTGGGAAGAGATGAGACACTACTTGTGATTTAGGAGAGAGAGGGAAGTAATTGGCTTCCTCAAGAATATTACTTCTATGAGGATGTTTTGTTTTTGCTATCATTCTGTCACTAGCACCTCACAAACCCTAGGTGCTCAGTAAACAATTGTGAAGTGGATAACTGGATGGATGGATGACCACTGTGGGGGACACATATACAGAGTGAGCAGTTAGGAAGTGACCACAGAGTCTGAATATTACATTATGGGGACAGTTGTGAGAATGGAGAGAACCGATCAGACACATAGGATGGCAGGATGGTAGGATAAATTAGATGCTGGTAACAGCGAGGGTGTAATATCAAAGATGATTTCCTAGTTTTTGAATGGTTATAGGCACCATTCCCTGAGACAGGAAACATGTAGAGGTGTGTACGCACCCGTTGGGGGATGTGATAAAGATGAACAAATTTATAGGTATCAACGCATTACGTTTTACAGTCTATCAGACAGCCAAGTGGAAATGCTAAGAGAGTTCATCACAAGAGAGATCTTGGGAGAAGCAGACCTAAACCCAGGTAGAAAACAAGTCGGGAGTTTAGAATGTCTTCTGGACAACAGAGCTAGGGTTCTGTGCCAGCTGGGGGCCCTGAACAGAATGTGCTGACTCTGCCCTTGACTCTGCCTTTGAACAGTTAAACAAGAAATATTATGAAGGGTCTACCCTGTACCTGCATCCTGACATCGTCCTCTCTTTCTCTGGCTCACCACTTTCTTATGTCTGCAGGGGAGAGCAGCCAGCACTGCTTTTGAAGGGACTAAGCCTAAACACTGCACCAGAATGGCTTCCTCAGAGTTATGTAAGCTGGAGCCTCGGTTTAAGACAGCCAGATCGCTACAAGGGAATGCTTGCATGGTAGAAATAGCAAAATTAAACTAAAACAAATTGCCAAACGAACAGGCTTATTTATACACAACTTATGTAAGAACAGGAGCAACTTACATAAGAAAAAAGAATCCTGTTTTGTCACGGTGATACTGTCACGTCACCATGCCACTCCCACTTCTCTGGGCTCTGATGAGAAGCCAGCCTGTCTTACAGTCATCAGCCATGGAGAGCTAACACAGAGAAGGTAGGGGGCAGGGCAGGTACTCGGTGATTTGTATTCTTCAGTAGACAAGTGGTAACTTCCCTGTTTTTTCCTCTCCCTTCTCTGGGGCATGGAGCTGTGAGGATGCTGGGTATTATTTCTGCCAGGAAAAAAAAGAATATGTTGGTTGAGGATAAAGGAGTATCACTGCAACCCTACTCACTACAAATTTGAGTCCAGGAAAGTACCATCACCATCACCACCACCACCAAAAACATTAAAGGAAAGAAAAGGGTTATTTGATTATGTTGAGAACATGGTTAAAATCCAGAGTTTTCTCTAGTAGAGAAGATTTCCCACTCATGTGATAATATCTGTATTTAATAAAGAATTAAAATAGTATATACATTCTGAACCTTTATATGTGTGTGTGTGTGCATAGTATTATTTATTGAAATGCTAAATTCATTTTATTCAAAAAAGTAATGCTTGAACTAACGTACTCATGCTGGCAGGAGATGGGAAAACCCAGGGTGGCTCTTTCTGTCTCTGTGTCATGGGTAGCATCTTCAGCAATCTGATTCTCATCAGAGATGATTGTCATGGTTCCAGCTTCCGGTAGAGACCATGAACCCTGAGTTCCAGTAATGCTACCTTTTCTTATCACCTCAACTGGGGGTGGTGATGGCTTCCCACTGTTGCTAAGCTCTGTGCTGCTTCATTACCCTCTCTGTGCCTGATCAACTTACCTACCAATGTTCTATATTAAGTTATACTTATGTATGTATCAATTTTAGTGGTACTGGGATTTGAACTCAGGGCCTTGTACTTGCTGTGTAGGAGCTCTACTACTTGAGCCTTCCCTATGTTTTAAATATTTGGTGTGGCTCTGTTTTTCTGGTAGGACTCTGCCCCATGTTAATAGGAAGTGTCATGGATGGAACATATTTTGTGTGTTTTTCTTTTTATAAGCTGAAGATGTTTACTTTCTTAAAGAAAACAACAAGGAATTAGAAACTGAAGTTTATCTGAGGGATTGTGGAGACTAGGATTGGAGTCAAGCTAAGCGTCCTAGGCTCCAAACTGGCAATCCTTATGGGACTTGGTAGGATTCTTTGGTAGCAAGTCACAGAAGACTTGGGATAATGTATACAAGATTAGGATTTATTGAAACATCATAAGAATGACCATAGGATTTTAAAGAATGCCAAATAATTGGCTTTTGGAAAGATTAGGAATAAGGGTAACTTTACTTGGGGAATTAACAGTCCTTTTAAGAAGCTTGAGGCATCCCTTTATTTTTATCATCGGAATGTCCTATTAAAGGTTCAAAGTCTAGGAAGAACAGGACCTCAAGGCCTCAAGGCCAAGTATGATGCAGAAATCAGACAGAAAAATGTGGTATTTGTGCCTTGGGCCCACAATTTAAAAAAAATCAGGATTAGAACACAAAGTGGCCCTAAAGCAAGGAGGAGAATCTCTCTCACTAGCCATGAAAGTCTCCAAAATGGAGATTGATCTGAGGATAACTTGGCTATAGCTGATATTGGTGGCATGGGTCCATAATGGATTTGCTTCCAACTTTCTGCCAAGAACAGCTACCTGTCTCTGTTACTCAGGAACCAAGAGCGTAATCATCAAGCCGGTCAATTCCAGGGATGGAAAACTGTGGTGAGGACAGATTCCCACACAGAAGGACAAAGCATAGGGCAGAAGTAGGACCTACTGACCTCATTTCTAGGGCATGTCAGAAAGTAGTATGTGTACTTAGAGCTCTTTAATAAGGTGCTATTTAGCATTGTGATGCTAATTGTGATGTCTCTGGAAACCATATACTGAAGTACCCAGAGGCTCTGGGCAATAGGAGAACCACATTTTCACTTCCTATGGTGTTTCATAGGTGAAAACAGAGACTCTGGAAAGGCAACTTTTTCCTAAATTTGGTCCTTGACTCTGGAAAAAAAAAGTTATTGGCTTGGTCTAAGCTATGTCAATGAGTGGATTATAGACATGGTTGGGTTATCTCCATAGAGCTTGTTAAACTTGACACTCAGACATCAATTTGCATGGGACTATGATATATGAGTGGCTTCTTGGGAGAAAACACAACCCAAACAAGGAAGGAATCAAAGAACAAAATGTCAGGATATCCTAGTGAGCACAGTCCTTATCCTGAGCAATTCCGAATTCAGGGAGTTGGCTTCCATTTAGATGTGTGTCTGATAGGCATACAGGTAAACTTTAAGGTGATGAAGGAAGAACTAAGGGGAGAGATACTGAACTTTGAAAATATACTGTAAATAGGAAAACTATGAGTTACGACACTGGACACTTCATAAATCCCTGTCCTCAAGCAGAAATAACTATGGGCCTTCTGTTGGTTCCAATGGAGGACACCTTGCCACCTCAGTGTACCCCAGCAATAGTGGCAGGCAGGAAGAGAACATTATCTGGTGAATGTAACTGTACCCACTAGAGGGTGGCTGGAGCCAAAGAAGAACACACCTGGGGATGTATCAGGATAACGTCCAAGGCTTGAAAACACCAGTGGGACTTTTATCTTAGAAGTTGTAGTGTTGTGTTGGGAATATGAGGATCAAATACAGACCACTGGAAGAAGAACAATTCAAACAGAGGGTGATCAGGCATGGAGGCATCAGTGTCCTGAATAATTGCATCTTCCAAGATAAGCCTAATTGCTGTCACTTAAAAAAATGTCTAAGTTGGGCTGGGAATGTTGCTTAGTGGTAGAGTGCTTGCCTAGCATGCATGAAGCCCGGGGTCTGATTCTTCAGTACCACATAAACAGAAAAAGCCAGAAGTAGCACTATAGCTCAAGTGGTAGAATGCTAGCCTTGAGCAAAAGAAGCTCAGGGACAGTGCCCAGGCCCAGAGTTCAAGTCCCAGGACTGGCAAAAAAAAAAAATCTAAGTTAGATTTTGTGGTACACACCTATAATCCCAGCACTTGAGAGGCTGAGGCTAGAGGATCAAGAAGAGTTTGAGGCCAGCCTGGGCTACCTAGTCAGACCCCATTTCCCTACTCCCCCACCAAGAAAAAAAAAAGTGGGGGGTGGAAATAGTCTAGCTATCTTAAGCTCTGTAATGATCTGTTGTGAAAATACCTTGGTTAGTATGCAGATTCATGTTATAGAAATCCTCTTTTTTTGTATGCTGGTACTGGGGCTTGACCTCAGGGCCTAAGGTGCTGTCCCTGAGCCTCTTTGTGTTCAAGGCTAGAACTCTTATCACTTGAGCCACAGGGCCACTTCTGGCTTTTTCTGAGAAGTATATTAGAGAACAGAGTTTCAAAGACTTTCCTGCCTGGGCTGGCTGTGAGCTGAGATCCTCTGAATAAATTTCTTAAAGGCCAACTACCTGGATCAGTCTGAGGCTAGCTAGCTTCTCTTCTTCAGTCCATGGGAGTCTTTTCTCCCTCTCTTGGTTTCTTTTCTTCTTTCTTTCCTTCTTCAAACTTTTCCCCTCTAAAGTTTCAAGACCAAATCTTTTCACCAGTTACTTTCACAAAAGTTGGTGGTGTATGCCTTCCAGGAGAGAAAGTTCACAAATTGTCAAGAAGAGTTTTGTTTTAGAGCTGAGCAGCAGGCGCTGAATGGCAGAATCTGCAGGTTTGTTGCCGGCTCAGCAAGACAAAGGGAGCAGAGGAAAGATGAGAGCCAAGCAGACCAGAAGAAGGGGAAACACAGACAACTCAATTCAAAAGGTGGGGGAAGACTTTCCCTAGGCTCCTGGGGTAGGGTGGGGATAAGGACACGACTTAAAGCATGTGCTGTCTCCAATCTCCAAATTGTGTCATTTGTCCAGCAAAACAAATAACAGACAGAAAGGGTCTGATGCTCAGAAATACATGTGTGAGCAAGTCATTTGAGAAATGATGCCTGTGGCCATTATACTGAAGAGATTCAGTCCTATTTGAAAACAACTGCCCTGCCTTGCTGCTTTCCAGTTCATTTGAATACTCTGTTTACATTGTTACCAGATGTATTTGCACAGCCAGAACTCCCACCTGTTGGATAATTTACTTAGTGTGCATACTCTATTTGCCTGGTATAGATCTGAATGGGAAAACTGGTTGTACCAGTCTGAGGCTGGAAAGAGTGGAAAACCTCTGGTATCCCTAGATCTACTTCCCCTGCCACAGGTACTGGGCACACAGCAAATCCTCTTTTGCATTTTTGGCCGTGCTGGGGGTTTCTTGCCAGGATCCTCAACTAGTTTGGAGGATCCTAAGTTGATGTAGTTTAACATTGAACCCAAACCATAAGCCAAAATAAACCTTCACCCCCGCCCCCTTGCCCTTCTTTATAATGTCACCAGTCCATGACTTTGAGTTACTACACAGAAAATGGTTCAACAGCACATACTAGAGCCAGCATTTGAACCTAGGCAGACTGGACCCAGATGTTCTAGTACTAGAGTTCAACATGGCAGACTGAAGTGTTATTAATTATTAACATCTTCCCCCAAGATATGTGTGTGTGTGTGTGTGTGTGTGTGTGTGTGTGCAGGTACTGGGGCTTTAACTCAGGACCTGATTTTTTTTTATAGCTTTTAAGGCTGGTGCTCTACCACCTGAGCCACAGACCCATGTCTGGCTTTTTGGTGGTTAATTGGAGATCAGAGTCTCATGGACTTTCCTGCCCAGGCTGACTTCAAACCTCATTCTTTAGGATTACAGGTTTGAACCACCAGCACCTGGTTAGGAATATTTAAAAGGTTTTTAAATCTACAAAGATAGTCAAAAAGACAGTATCTCCAAAGAAGCAATTTTTAGAAGCTGAAAACAAGTGAATGACTTAGCATGTCTAGAAAGCTGGTTCCTAAACTGATCACGGAAAAGCAAGGGGAGGATATCCCAAAGGAAGCCTCTGAAGACTCAGGTAGCACAGGGTGGGGTTAAAGCAGGAAGATTGGTTTAAAGTTAAGGAATAGACCTTCAGGATTGGAGGATGTCAGAAATACAATTGAAACCAGGGTGTTGTTTTTGGTCTGTTTTTTTTTTTTTTTCTTTTTGCTGCTAATAGAAGAATCAACAATAGATTTGCATATTGAATGAGAGACTCTCACTCTTTTTCCCTGTCAACTGCTAGGCTGTTGGTAGCCAGGATTATACACTACAGGGCCCCCAGAAAGGAGAGTAGGAGGCCTTTCTTTTTGTGGAGGACCTGATTACCCTAAGAAAAGGACTTCACAAATGCATCTAGGAGTATCACTGCCCAGCAAACCCCATAACTACATGTCCAAGCCAATTACAAGGAGCCTCTGATCCATTTTTAAAGTCTTTAGTCTGATCAAGCAACCTAAATATTTAATCTTTACAAGAAAAGAAATCAAGCTGGGTGCTGGTAGTTCATGCCTGTAATTCTAGCTATTCAGGAGACTGAGATCTGAGGATCGTGGCTTGAAGCCAGCCTGGGCAGAAAAGTCTATGAAACTCTTATCTTCAATAAACTACTCAGAAAAGGCGGGAAGTAGTGACACTGTAGCTCAAATGGTGGTGCATTAGCCTTAAGCCAAAGAAGCTCAGGGACAATGCCTAGGCCCTGAATCCAAGCCCCAGGACCAGCACACACACACATATACACATGAACACACACACACAATCAAAATATCCAAACAACCATTGCATAGCCTCAAATATTTCAGAAAAGACACCAAGATGAAAAGTAGAAGCCCAAATGAACTGGAGTAATCTTGAGGACTTCAAGATGATATAGGGAGAACATGGGATTAGATGCTGGAGCCCTAGTTAAAAGTGCAAGGTGTTATAAGGTCAGATCAATGGGATGAAAAGAGCAAGTCAACAACAACAACAACAGCAAAACAGTTATGAAGGAAAAGATGAAGTCATTTTGCTTTTAAAAGATGTCTCTCTATGCTCTTCTAGCTGCCCCTTGAAGAATCTGTTGCCATTATGATTTTTTACATCTTCTATGAAAATTGCTTTCAGTTTCTAGAAGCCTTTAGAACATTCTTATTGTCACCAGTGATCTGGTACTTTCCAGAGGTATGACTTGGGGTGGAAATAATTCCAGTGTTTATATTGGCTAGTCTTTGGAATCTTTGAATCAGGAAAATTATGTCTCTTTTTTCCCCCCTGAATCATTTCAATTTTTTTTTTTGAGTCCGGTCATGGGACCTGAACTCTGGGCCTGGGCGCTGTCCCTCAGCTCTTCAGCTCAAGGCTAGCACTCTACCACTTGAGCCACAGCGCCACTTCCGGCTTTTTTTTGCTTATGTGGTGCTGGGGAATCGAACCCAGGGCTTCAGGCATGCAAGGCAAGCGCTCTACCACTGAGTCACCTTCCCAGCCCCCATTTCAATTATTTTTAAGTGTATGTCTATTATTTCTTGGATGGCTTCCTTCTATCTAGTCTTTCTGTTCTATATTTTTGGATGTCATATCACTCAGCTATTGCACCTCATCATTGATGCTCCAATTAATTTGTATTTCCTCTCTTGTCACCCTTCTTTTTATTGTTTTGTCCTAGAGAGATTTAATCATTTCTATCTAATTTCTGGGCACAAATCCTGTTAGAGAGCCCCAGGATCTCAAAAGTGGTAGATCTAGTGAGGTAAGCCTTCCAGGGTGTCTGTAGCACCTCTGGTGTTAGTGTTTGAGCTGTGGTTTGGAGAGGTGTTATTGAGGGAGAAGTGTCTCTGTTTCTTTTATTGTCTCTGAATATGGCCTATTAATATCTCTCTCTAAAACTGCTCTTACTACTAATCACTCCAAACAGCTGGATTCCATGAATGTTTAGCAAATGACCAAGACTCTAGGCATCCCCTTCTAAGAGCCAATACCTGGGTAAAATGCAAGGGTCAGTCTGATATTACTGATAGTAGTTGAAGGAAACACAAGTTGTCAGGAACAGGGGACAGCAGGAGTTTTGTGAGGCCTCAGGTAACACACTACTACCTAGGCTTTGCTGTGTCCTGGGATGCCAGAAGACTTGTTTCCTTAGCAACTATAATCATGTGATAGGAACACACAGAGATCTGGAGATGTTGCTTAGCAACTATGCTGCACCTGCTGGGGCTCTGGGCCGGCAGCTTGGGCCAGGGAGTCTGGCTTAGAACTTGGAAATTCCCATCACACCTGAAAAAAGGAGGAAGACCTAAATTTGGGGAAGCCTAGTTTGGGGCCTTGAACATTTGCAGGGATCGTAGAGGTACTGATGGGGAAACTAAGGCAGAAGAAGTTGCCTTTCCCAGGGTAATAGAGAAAAGTGGAAATATGGGAAGAACATGGGAAGGTGAGCTGAATCAGACTGTTGTACTGATATGAGCAGTTCTCTGTCTGGCCCACCTACAGGAAATCTGCATAGTCAGAAAATGCATCTCTGTTACCCTGAGAAGAAATGCACCTGGCTCAGGACTCAACTCTACAGGACTTTTCAGAGATGAATCAATCCATAGATTCTAATTCTCCCTAACTGTCAATTCAAAGGAAATTTCTTTCTGCAAGGAGGCAGAGCTCTTCATAATGACCCTTAGCAGTAGATAGGAGATGTGATGAACCAACCTCAGGAACCTAGCTGTTCAACAACAGGGCCATGGAGGAGCTGTCCATGGTTTGGGTAGCCTCTATCCCATTTCTGTATTTCTGACCCTCCGCCAGGAAGGTTGACTTGGAATTGGGCTGCAGAGCCGAGTTACCTAGATTTGAATTCAGCCTCTTTACCCAAGGACAAGTGACTAAATTTTGTGTTTCAGTTGATCTCTATGTATGGCAGTAATGGTAATCTCACAGATAATTATAAAGATTGATAGAATTAGCCTCTGTTAAAGTAATTGTAACCCCTTGGCATATACTAAATGCACAGTAAAGCTATAGTTAACATCAATGCCACCCTAACCTTCCTCCCTAGCAACTAGCACCAGAGACAGATTTCATTTACAGGGCTGGAGAACATTGGAAAAGGTAGTGGTTGGAGCTTTAGACCTTCTGCATTTGTTGATGGAAGGAACAGGCTTCTTCCCCTGAGAAGCTTGCTGAAAGGCTAAATATCTTTGACTAGTTGATTGCAATTTAGTGAACTAATTGCCTATCCAAACCTTGCCACTTAAAACCCCCAATACCTTTACCTAGTACTGCTCAAACTATTGCAAAGGTAGCATGCCAGTAAGAAGCAGTGTGATGAGGAGTCAAGTTCAAATCCCAGTTTCTGGCACATCCTAGCCATGAGATAGATGATGGTAGCAACTTAGTTTTTTAAATCTATAACCCTGTCTTTGGTATGAGATGTGCCTGGCTCTTAATAATTGTTATGATAGCAACAAGTATCAAAAGCCTGAGATAGCACCCAAAAATTTGTTCTCTCTCTCTCTCCCTTTCCTTCTTCCTCTCCTTTCCTCCCCTCTCCACTCCTACTCTTCCTCCCTTTTTCCTCCTCCTCTTTATTTTCCTCCTCCTCTTCCTCTCCCCTCTTTGCATCTCCTTTCTCCTTTTCTCTCCCCATCTTCTTCCTTCCATCCCCTCCCCCCACTAACCCCTTTATGAACTGGTTTCAAGTGAGAATGTGTGGAGTTATAGCATGCTTGATTCCCCCTAGTCCCTCAAAGGGAGAAAGGCTAGAGAAGCTGCTGCTGGAAAACCCTTCTTTTTACTCAAGATGCCCCTGGCTGTTGCAATAGTAGCTTTGCACTCTGCTGTCCAGGAACTAATGCTGCTGTCTGGTGCTAAGGGAACCCCAGCTAGCCTGCCCCAGGGACCCCAACACTCTCCCTCTCTACCTAAGCACCACAGAAGCTGATGCCTACTCTTCCCTCTTTCTCAGCTGAGCTTGTTCCCCAGCTGACCCTACAGCTGTGTGTTTCTAAAATTAGCTGGATCCTGCATTTGACTCTGATAATTAATTACCCAAATGGAGAAAATTGAATAGTTAACTGGTTCACAGGAAGATAATTAGCTTTTCAGAGCCCCTGTTACAGGCAAATAAAGAGGAGGATTGTTTCTCAATTGCCTTCATTAAAGGGGGCCCTGCACCCAAAGCCCAGGGGCCCTATAGGGTTCCTTAGCACTCCTGATTCGTCACTTCCAAATAGAGAGGCAGCTGGCACAGTGTAGCACATGCAGCCTTTGGAGTCTAACAGGCCTGGGCTCAAGCCTCATCTCACCATATATTATCTGTGCAACTTTGGTTGTATGCTACAATCTCTCAGCCTCTGGTTTTGTTGTTTGTTTTTCTTTAAAATCTGAAAATGGAGATAATGTGATGTAACTTACGTGGTATGTCATGCCCACCAAAGGATATTATATCAGTAAAATGTTTGGTTCTCAGCTCATTGATAGATTATCATTTGTAAAATTCTGCATTGTTCATTCATTGGGATCAATTTCTGCCATAATTATGGTTACCATTTAAGCATCATGTCCCCTGTCATGGGAACGTGTGAAATACACAGGGAAACCAAGGGAATATTTAATCGGGATTAAACCAGGCATTATGTGCTGGTTGGTACAATAGGGAAGACTCATGAGGGTCTTCTCCAATCTATCCAATTTGTCCTTATACTCTGAACTTTGGCTCTGCCCTCTAGCTTTGCTGGTTACTAGCAAGTCCTCATCATCACCCCATTCCTAAGCATAGACTCTCCTCTTTCTTTATCTCTCCCTTTCCCTTCCTGCCTCTGGTACTAGAGCTTGTACCCAAGGCTTCGTGTGCTTGCTTGGCTTTTTCACTCAAGGCTGGTGCTCTACCACTTGAGCCATAGCTCTACTTATGGGTTTTTGGGTTGGCTAACTCGAGATGAATCTCTCAGATTTGTCTTTCTGGGCTGGCTTTGAGTCTCAATTCTCAGATTTCAATTTCTTGTGTAGCTAGGATTAAAGGCATGAGCCCTTGACATCTGGCTCATCTCCATCTACGTGGCTATAGATCTTTTAAGATTTTATGCCAGGAGTGCTGGTAAACACCTATCATCACAGCTACTCCATAAGCCTAGCTAGTGAAAAAGTATGAGATTCTCTGAAAAATCAAAAAAGAAAAAGGACTTGAGGCTATCCTAGAGATGGCAGAGTTCTTGTCTAGCAAGTGAGATGCCCTGATTTCAATTCCCAGTACTGCCCCCCCCAAAGATTACATTTGTTTTTCCTAAGCCCACTTCCCTCTAGTGTTTATTATACTCTGATATTTCTACAGTCATGCTTGGCATCTGTGGGAGATTGATTCTAGAATCCCCTGTAGATGCTCAAGTCCCTTCCCAAAATCAGGTGATATTTGCATATACCCTATGCCTATCCTTCTATATCCTTTATATCTGTAGATGACCTAGAATATCTATTACAAAGAATGTTGTATAAATAGTTTCTCTAGACTGTATTGTTTGGTAGATGATGACAAGGAAAAGTTTTGCCCTATGTTTAGTACAGGGGCAAACATTTTTAAAGACAGAATTTTGATGTGCAGTTGATTAATTGGTGTCGATAGATGTGGCAGCATTTTCACATTTCCATAGGTAAAGATATCATGCACAATTCCCCCCCCACTTTCCTTCTCAGCTGATAACTTTGCTTCTTGTTCCAACGAGAAAACAGATGTAAATAGGAAAGAACTTCAACACCTCCCCTTTCTCCACCCCACACCTGCCACTTTTACTCTGCAGGAGGGCTCTGTATACTCTGCTTTCCTCACTGTTACCCTAGGTGAACAGCCTGTATTCTTTTCCAAGGCCAGACTCTTACTTCTCACGAGATCCCATCCTTTCTTCCTTAACCAAGGACATCACTCCAGCAACCTTCCCTCTCTTTCCTGCATCATCAATTTTCCTCTCTTATTGGAACATTCCAACCAGCACAGAAAAAACACACTGCGATTTCTTCATTGTAAAAGAATAAAAGTAAAAACAAAACAAAAAACAAGCTCTCTGTCTCAAAACCCTTGCAGCTACTACCTCACTGCTTTGATTTCTTTTACAGCAAAATCAGTTGAAAGCGGTTTTCAGAATAATTGCTGCCTCCAATTCTCTGCTTCCTGCTATCCTTACCCACTTCTTTTCCCTGTAGCACTAGGGGTTGAACTCAAGACCTTGCACATTCTGAGCAAGAACTTAACCATTTGAGCCACCAGCCCTCCTCCCCTTCTTATCCTTTGTTGAATCCATTCTAACTAAACTTGTACATCCACCATGTACCAACACTGGGTTATTATGATCACCAATTGCCTCTAAGGACCTGATTCTAATGATTAGTTCTCAGATATTATAATTATTTGACCAGGTGGTAGAGCTAGGTTGGCTGTTCACCAAATCTTTCTCTTCTTTCCAGGGACTAGCTGGACCATACTCCATGAATGGATTTGTAGTTAGACACCACAATGCAACTGTGTTCTGGCCAATGGAATGTAGATGGAAGATACATGTACAACTTTAAAACCCAACTCATAAAACTTTCCTGTGTTAGACATTGGCTCCTCTCCCACTCCTGCCCACCAGATACACATTCACCATTCTCCGCTGTGCTCAGGCCTTAGATGTGAAACCATTAGAGATCTTTCCGATGAATCTTTGGTTTCTGGTTGGGTTGAGTCATGAGAGGTACCTGCAGGAAATTATAGGGAAGAAAGCGTTGAGGTATTTATTCTCTGGTTCCCAGTATCAGGGTTGCTTTCAGTTGGCAGTTTTTCCTCTACCAAAACATTAATCAGACATATCTCCCCATATATTTCTTCTTCTCTCCCAATTCAACTAACCATTACATTTTTTAATGGCCTCAAGTCCGAGGTGTTA
Organism: Dipodomys ordii; assembly: GCF_000151885.1. NCBI lineage: Eukaryota > Metazoa > Chordata > Mammalia > Rodentia > Heteromyidae > Dipodomys > Dipodomys ordii. The sequence goes on from NW_012267229.1 coordinate 20,763,056, forward strand.
ACAGCACCTACTGTCAATTATCCCAGGGTTGTGACAACATCTTTTGTTAGGTTTCCTCCTCCTCCTTGTACTTTTTAAAAGTAGTCCCTTTATTAAACCTTTCTTACTTCCCATCTACCATACCATCCTCCCATTTACTGGTTAGATATCAGCACCCATGATCACCCTGGAAGGTGCAAGGGGAAGATGCTCAGCCTGGGTCAGTCAACTATCATCAGGAAGCAGAAAGCCACTGTTCTAGTCTGTTCATCCTCTCCCTGCTGCACTGAATATGTTTTACATGCATAATAAGTTTATTTACCACACTGATCTATGAGGTGAGATGCCTCTATGATAGGAGCTTATTATGCTTGACTATTGTAACATTTTGTGTCGTTGATTCCTCACTCCTGGAAATAATTTCTCTGCTTAGCTTCCATATTATTGCATATTCCTGGTTTTCTTTCAACTCCATTCACTGCTCTTTCTTAGTCTTCCTGGTCAGTTCTTCCTCCTCTCTCCATCCAAAGGTTAGATTTTCCCACCCCCAGTCTTTGGCCCCCTTTCTATCTTCACAGGGTTCTTATTAGTCCCTTCCAATCTCATGGCTTTAAACAATTCCAAATTTACATGTCCGGCCCAGGCTTCTCCCCAGAACTCTTGGCATGTATGAACTACTTGCTTGATATCCTCAAGCATCTCAGATAGCTGAGATAGAACATTCTAAAATAGAATTCTTCAAAACTGTCTCATCCCATAGTTTCCCCCTGTTGGTAAGGAGCAACTTCATGATTCTATTTGCTCAGGCTAGAAACCTTGGAACCATCCTCATGCTTCTGTCTGTCTGTCTGTTTGCCTGTCTGTCTGTCTCTCTGGCTTTATTACAATGCTCCAATATCACTTTACTTTGACTTTTCATTTCAGTGCTCTGTTCTGCATCTTTCTTGGTGCTCTATGCTTAGATGCTCAACAGTGAAGTGTTGTTGTGGCCATGTGAAGCCATTTAGACTTCTTAGATGTTTTTCACCCCTCCATGATGACTCTGGCTCTCTTCCTGTAGATATTCCAGGTGGGTATCACTGGGCTTGTCAGCTGGGTGACTAACTTGAGTTCTTCAGCAGAACTATTTCCTTTCTTGGAAGATGAGGGCTTCCTGGGGAAGAAAATGAACTTGGAGAAGCATTCTTCCAGTTTTTGCTTGCAGGAACTCAGAGGATTTGATCTGCTTCCTAAGGTCCACAGAGATGTTAATTGTTCCAGGCTACTGTCTTGTGAATGCCAGCCACCTGCCCAGGAGAAACAGATGAAGTTCTGTAGATTGTCCTACTTCTGTCTCCCAGGTGGCTGAGACTACATATGCACACTATGATGCCCTGATCATTCTGTTTTTTTAAAAAATGTTTCTTTATTTAATATTGCTTAAGAAGAAAAAAAGCATACATAAATAGGATAATTCAATGAGATATCTTATATAAAATAAATTTATTTTAAAACTCCACAGCATTTCTCTGTACTATCTATATAAACCTAAAAATAGAAAAAAAACCTTTAAATACAGATTATTTAAGAATAAATTTAGCAAGAAAAACATAGGAAAAACTATATTTAAGCCTATAAAGTTAGCTGGGCTTTGTAAAATATACCAGTTAGTTCAGCACTTGGGGGACTGAGACAGAAAGATTAAAGTTTGAGGCTAAACTTGAGCTACACCAAGAGACCCTATCTCAAAACAAACAAAGAAGTAAACAAAATACTCTCCATAGGAAAATAAACAACAACCCCCCCATTATATTTAAAGACATGAAAGAAACAAACCAATAAAACATTTACCATATTCTTGGATGGGAAGGATTAATAACAAAAATTTTAGCTTTCTCAAAATTTGTACAGCAATTCATTGCAATTCCATTTAGAATCTCATAGATTGTGTTTGATTTGGATAAAGTGACCTTGATATATGAAACAATAAATGCCTGAAAACTATAAAGAGATAGGAATCTTATATTACCAGATACTGATTAATAGTCTAGGAAAAGCGAATGAAGTAAACAACATTTTCCACTCACCAGACTTCTAAAAAATAAAAAGAAGTTATTGCTGCTAGCGATGTGGAGAAATTGTGCTCTCATACATTGCTGATGGAGTCTAAGTGTCTCAGCTTTCTGGAAAGCAATCTATAACATCTATTAAAGTGTAAAATACATAGTCTTCATCCAGCTAGCCTACCCTAGGACTCTATTATTTAGAAAGAGGTCCATTAGTACACAAGAACACTTTTCTTTCTTTCCTTCTTTCTCTTTCTTTTTCTTTCTTCCTTCCTTTCTTTTTCCTTCCTTCCTTCCTTCCTTTCTTTCTTTCTTTTTGAGGTACTGGTGCTTGAATTTAGGGTTTTACGCTTGCTAGGTTGATACTCTACCATTTGAGTCATACCTCCAGCTTCTGGTTATTTTTAGGATAGACTCTCTTCTTTTTATCCAGGGAAGTCTGGACTGCAGTCATTCCATTGATGTTTCTCACCATAGCTGGGGTAACAGGCCTGTGTCATCATATCCAGGGGTCTCATGAACTTTTTTCTGCCCTGTTTGGACTTGAACCAACCCCACCTGATTTCAATCTCCCTAGTAGTTTAGATTATAGGCATAACTCACCAGTGCCATGTCCCTAGTTCCCCTCAATTTTTTTTTAATGTTCCAGGAGTGGGGCTTGAACTCAGGACCTTGTGTTCTTACTTAGCTTTTTATACTACAGGCTTGTACTCTACCACATGAGCCATATCTCCACTTCCAACTTTTTGCTGGTTAATTGGAGATAACAGTCATATATGTATGCATAGTATTGGGTTTGAAGCCAGAGTTTTATGCTTACTACATAGGGGTTCTATTGCTTAAGCCATACTACCAGACTCTGATTTTCCAATTACTTTTAATTCTTTTTTATATTTGGAAGTAAAGACACTATACTCCCTACACCTGGCATTATATTGCTTATGGTTTATCTTGCTCTCCATTTTTTTTTGCTCATGCTCTTTTCTTTCTTCTTTTTAACAAACTTGTACTTAGTTTTATTTATTGTTTACTTATCTTTCCTAATTTAATTTGCCTTCTAGCTTTAATAATTCTTTCCTCCTAAAATATCTGTGTTCTCCTCTCACGATTATTGATGGTTCTGCTAGGAGAATTCTAGCTCAAAAGTTATACTTTCATGAAGAAATAAAGCCATTTTTTCTATTATAATGAAAATGAGATAAAATCGCTCATATTGGCCATGTATAAAATACCCAGTGTTTTACTATTCACAAAGATTGACTCGAAATGAGTTAATATAACCTATTAAAATCTAAAACTAGGGTGATATTGTACAAAGGGTGGGAAAAAGGGAACGTACTCTTTTTTTTTTTTTGTCATGGGGCTTGAACTCTGGGCCTGAGTGCTGTCCCTCAGCAATTCAGCTCAAGGCTAGCTCTCTACCACTTGAGCCACAGCGCCACTTCCAACCTTTTCTGTTTGTGTGGTGCTGAGGAATTGAATCCAGGGCTTCATACATGCGAGGCAAGCGCTCTACCACTGAGCCACCTTCCCAGCCCCTGTACATCATCTTATAATAATAATTTTTTTAAAAAAATTAAAGACTTGAAACTATAAAACCACTCAAAGATGAAATAGGAGAGATGCTTCAGGACACTGCAATGGGCGAGGATTTAATTGGCTAAGGCACTCAAAGCCCAGTAAACAAAGGCAAAAATAGACAAGTAGAATTATATGAAAGCAAAAAGCTTCTGTATAGCAAAGAATATAAGCAACAGAAAGAAAAACAAATCTACAGAATGGGAGAAAATGCTCGCAATGGAGACATTTAACAAGAGGTTGATTGCCAGAATATATAAGAAATTCCAAAAATGTCAACAGAAAAAAGTCTCAAATAACTCAATAAACTGGGCATGGTGGTGTACTTTCCTAATCTTAGCTATTTAGAAAGACAGAAGAGATTTCAAATTTCAGGCCAGCTTTGGCAAAGATAGTGAGACTCTGCTTCAAACCTCTCATCCAAACAAATCAAAATAAAATAAAACAAAAACAAAAATGAAAAAAAAAAGGCTTTTTCCAGGCACTGGTGGCTCACATCTAAAGTAAAAGTAGTTGCTCAAAAGACTGAGATCTGAGGATCATGGTTCAAACCATCCCTCCTCTCCCGCAGAAAAGCCTATGAGACTCTTTCCACCAATTTACTACTCACCCCCCCCAAAAAAAAGCCAGAAGTAGAGCTCAGAGTGGTATAGCAAAGTGGCTGAAAGCGCTAGCCTGAAGCATAAACACTCTGGGACAGCATCCAGGCTCTGAGTTCAAGCCCCAGCACTGGGACAAAAAAAAAAATCTTCAGATTCTGTGAATGAGAAGAGTTTAAGAAACACAGAAAGAATAAATTGGGGGAAGCAAAACTGAGGAAGAGCATTGATAACCCAACCACAAGAGAGAAAGAGCCCAGCTAAAAAGTGTGGGGAAACAGAAAGACAACAAAGAAAACTAGAAAGCAGTTTCCAGTTCCAGCTCCATTTCACCTGGGAGAAGAGTCCAGAAACCACCATAAGGTAAGGCAGGCCTCCTTCAAGGTAGGCCAACAGACCCAACTTTGGGAAAAATCCTCACGACCACAGGCATTGAGCCACAGATCAGGGGTTAGTTGAGTCAGTGACTTTGCCAGTGGGATAGGCCAGCATGAGGCAAAATAGCCTTTAACTCCCTGAATCTCAAAAAATACCAGCAAGGCATTATCAGGAGGAAAGGCTTCCTGCTTGAGACCGAGGTACTCAAGAGTATCAGATTCCCACTATGTAAGCTTGCTGCACCTGCATTCTTAGGTTTTTGGACTGAGGTACAACAAAAATAATCAGTGTTTAGTGTGTGACCCATTGTTCAGGTAGCTGATAGCCATCAGGGATGGACTTAGAGGGAATCAAGTTGTGAGAGCAACTTGATAGCAAAGACTAATGCAGAATACAAAAATCCTAGCCTCTGCTGGTGGAGAACTCTGATCATTACGTTGATGACGGGCTGGTAACCTGTAGCCAGGCAGGCTTTGGGACTCAGCCACCACATGGGAGGGCTTATTAATTTAGGGACCTTTGGTTATTAGGGAGGACTGGGATATGTAGTCAGGGTCCAGCGGGCAAACTGCCATCAGAGACTGGGTAAAGAAGAAGTCTCCTAACTCAGGCCTTTGTAGTGGCCAGCCCCACCCAACCTCTTCACGGGGTGGGTAGGGCTGGGAGCCTTTCAGAAAACAAAAGATGTAACCTCTGCTGAAACTAGAGTGATCAACTTACATTGCAAACAGCCTGTGGCCAGATGGGGTTTGGGACTGAGCCACAAACCTGGGGCATGGAGGCTGGAAAACAATCAGGGTTTAGGGACTTCATGGTCACCCAGCCCCAGTGGGAGACTTGCCACCTAAAGCTGATAGACTGAAGGAAGGGTTTTTCTTGGGCCACAGGAGGGCCCCCAGGAAGAGTTATGGAAACTGTTGATAGCCCTGCCTTGAAAGCAAGAGCAGTTTCATCATCTAGAGGAAACTTCAGAAAGCTGAGCACTCATCTCTGCCACCTGAGAACTCAAATTTTAGAAGTTGTCAGAGAGAGAAGTCTACATTCGTTCTTTTCAAGCTACTTGTATGACTAGGCAGTCCTAGAGACTGAACCACATCTCAAGGGCTTGGGGAACAGTAAGGAGACAGCCAGATGGTGGCCTTGGAAAGGGAGAGAATTAGAAGTAGGCAAGTTGAAAGTTCAAAGTAGTAACAAGAGCTCAAATAGAGTAGGGTCTGTGAGTGGGTGATCATACCCTTCCTGGCTAGACCAGTCCAGGGCCTGAGATTCACTGCAGAAACAGCACCAGGTACATAGCTAGCAGAGTGTTTTGTAGCTAGAAATGGCCTGATGGCTTCTGGGAACTCTGAGCACCAGACCTGGGGCTCATACCCTATCTCTCCCTCTCCTCCACAGCCTTACCACAGAATGACAAGCTGCTGGGTGAAATGGGAAAAAACAGACCTGCAGGAGTTGCTCCTGAGTCCCTCAGACCTCCACCACTGATGGAGTTATTTATTCTACCAGGCACCTTAGGGAAACACCTGTGGGTAGCCCATCAGCTGCCCCAGGGGACCCGATTAGAGGGACCTGTGTAGCAAATAGGCCCTGGACTGGCTCACAGACTCAAAAGTGTTGTGCTACCAGCAGTGTCTCACAGTACACATGAAGCGAAGTCCCATGTTGGATGCAGCACAGAAGTAGACAACTGACATTTAACCAGACTCATCTTTTTCTCACATAAACACCAACCCAAATACAAGAGACCTCAGCCAGTGCTTCTCTATCTGAGTGGTGCTGCACTTTGAGTATACAGACCTGGTGCCCATGCATGTGGGCAAACAGTTGGCTTTAGACTAAGCTATCTTCCAGTCCAGTGTGAAGAAACCCACTGCATCTCTTTTACCTCACAGCCCAGTCTGAGCATTGGCAGAGTGACTTCAATACTACAAATGAGTAAAACATTAAACCGTAACTTGAGAGTAGGGATGTGGGAAAATGGGGGAGAATGAAAAAAGGGGTAACATTGACCAAAAAAACATTGTACTCATAGCCTGACTTACAGAATTTATCCCCTTTGTACAACTACTTAATAATAATAATATTTTTTTGAAATCACTTAACCAGTTAATTGACCTCAGATGTGTGAATCTCAATGCAGGAACTAGGGAAGAAAAAAAGGCACCATAATACCTCCTAAGGCCAACTATCCCACTGTTATAAATGCCAACAATAGTGAATAAGAAGCCCAAGTAACTCAAAAACATTATAAAGAATGATCAATAAAATTAAAGAGAAGATGTACAAAAAATTAAATGAATACAAAGAGGACACAAACAGTTGAACAAAGTAAGGAAGACACTACAGAATATGAAAGAGGAATTCAATAAAAATACAGAAACCCTGAAAAAGAACCAAACTGAAATTCAGGAAATGAAAAACTCTTTGGAGAGTCTTTCCAAAAAAGTGAATCAAACCAAAGATAAAACATCAGGGCTGGAGGACAGTGGAACTGTTTTAGAACAGTCAAATGAAGAAGTGGGTGGGGGGTCAGGGAGTAAATTAAGAGATGTTAGTGGAACATGAAAAACCACTGGGAAGCTATTAAGAAACCAAACATAACAATCATGAGCATAGGAGAAGATAGAAAAAAAATAGTAGGAGAAAATATTCCAAATCTTGAGAAAGAAGCAGCCATTTAGATGCAGGAAGACTTGGACAACCACCAGATCAGTCCAGTAAAGAAACACCCCAAGATAGATCTTAGTTAAAATATTAACTGTGCAGAACAAGGGAAAAGTACTGAAATCTGCAAGTGAGAAGCAACAAATCCTATACAATGGTAAACTCAACAGAATAACAGATTATTCTCCAGAAACCTTAAAAGCTAGGAGTGCATGGAAGGATGTGCTTTAAGCATTGAAAGTAAACACCTGCCAACCTATATTCATCTACCCATCTAAGTAATCATTCATCAATGAGGACAAATAAAAAATTTCCATGACAAACAAAATTGAAAGCTATGATCATTAAACCAGCACTACAGAATATACTTAAAGGAAACTATTCACAGAGGCGGACGCTAAACATAACAATCCCACTGGTTAAGCAGATAAACAAATGAAGAGTGGGAAAGAACCAAACATGTTGACAAAAACAAAATAATAGGAATTGCTATATACCTCTCAATAATAACATTGAACATTAATGGTCTCCATTTGCCAGTGAAATGACAGGATGGAGAGATAGATTACAAACATAAAACATAAAAAGAAGCTGGGTGTCAGTGGCTCTCGCCTGTAATCCTAGCTACTCAGGAGGCTGAGATCCGAGGATTGCAGTTCAAAGCCAGCCTGGGCAGGAAAGCCCATGAGACTCTTATCTCCAATAAAACACCAGAAAACTGGAAGTGGCGCTGTAGCTCAAGTGGTAGAGTGCTGAAGAGCTGAAAGAGAGGACTCAGGCCCAGAGTTCAAGCCCCACAACTGACAAAAAATAAAATAAAATAAAAAGAAACATATACTGAGAAAAAGAAATGTTGGCTTAGAGTAAAAAGGTTGGAAAAAGATCTACGAGGCAAATGGATCTCAAAAGCAGGCAGGAGTAGTTATATTCATATCTGATAAGGTAGACTGTAAGCCAAAATCAGTCAGAAAAAGACAAAGAAGGTCATTTTATATTAATAAAGGGGGAACCATCACAGTATTATTTCTAGTGGTGAAAACTGAGAGAGACTAAATAAATGATGGTACAGTCATACAATGAAATACTATAGGAGCTGGGCGCTTGTGGCTCACGCCTGTAATCCTAGCTACTCAGGAGGCTGAGATCTGAGGATAGAGGTTCAAAGCCAGCCCGGGCAGGAGAGACTGTGAGACTCCTATCTCCAATAAACCACCAGAAAACTGGAAGTGGCGCTGTAGCTCAAGTGGTAGAGCGCTTGCCTTGAACTGAAGAGCTGAGGGACAGCGCCCAGGCCCAGAGTTCAAGCCCCACGACCGACAA
>NW_012267229.1:20771668-20823010 GCF_000151885.1 Dipodomys ordii
AAAAAAAAAAAGAAAAGAAATACTATAGGGACATTAAAAAGATATGATAAAAGTTTTGTTTTTGAGTTGGTATTTAATGACAAAAATATGTAATTCTAGTCATTTAATTACATTCCATCTAATATGGAAGGCTGTGAATTAAAATGTTAAGTGTCTATCTTTGAACCATTCTTTCAGTCAATATGTTTTATCAGAAAATAAAATAAACTAGGTGCTGGTGTCTCATTCCTATAGTTTTTAACTACTCAGGAGGCTGAAACCTGAGGATATCAGTATGAAACTAGCCTGGGCAGGAAAGTCTGTGTGATTCTCTTCTCCAGTTAACCATCAAAAAATCCAGAATTGGAGCTATGGGTCAAGCCAGCCTTGTGTGAAAAAGCTAAAGGGCAGTACCCAGGCCCAAGTATAAGCTCCAATAGCATACGTGTGTGTGTGTGTGTGTGTGTGTGTGTGTGTGTGTGTGTGTGTCTGTGTGTGTTTTCATATAAAGAATTCTCAGATTCTTCATTGTTTAGGTATTCTGGTGAATATGCCACAGGAGATACTAGATTCTGAGCTATAGTCACATTTATTCATGCATTCATGCATCCATTCATTTTCCACCACCAGATGGTTAGATACTCCAAGAGAAAAAGCAGAAGTCCTCTGGAAACCCAGCAAGAAGGAAAGACTCTTACCTTGCATCTGTCTGTCCAGACCTTTTAAGATTCTTTCTGCCCTGAGATAATTTGGTTCCTGTCTCCTCTTACCTCAGCTTTTCCCATGTTTTCAATCTCTCCCACAGGCTCCTGGGCTTCTACAACTTCATGAAAGCACCTTGTGTCCTTGTATACCTCTACTTTGCTCAATGTGGTCCCTCTCCATGGAACACTAGATCCTTCCGCTTCTTTCTGGAAAAATATCCCTTGGTTCTTCAAGATCTGGCTTTCAGCAAATGTTCACTGCTCTCACTCCATCTCTGCAGGAGGAATGTATATTCTTGTACATTGACTTTGAGCTTTACTACCTGCAATGCTTTGGTTAATTAGATGTCAGTGCACATGATATAGGCAGAGGTGTAAATGTGATTTCATGTTGGGTTTGGTCTATTGCATATCTAGCTTTTATTCTATTTTCTGTGATTAACAGGTAGTCACGGGTCCAAGAAAACCCTACATGCAGATCTGAACCAAATCCATGGACTGGAATCAAGCCTATTTAAACCTAGTTGAGATTAGGGACAATGTTCCAGGTTTCTAGTTGCTTGAGAAAGAAATCTACAACTATGTTTTGTTTGTAACTGAGATTCTTGTTTGTCAGGCTGCAGTAGCTGACGCATACATAGTTAATAAGGTCTGCTGTCGTTTGTTGTCTCGGTCATTTTTCCCCTGGCACTTCCTCCAAGACCCACCTTCAGAATAGTATCCCTGCAGAAATGTCTTTGTTATGCTGCATTGTGATTATTTGATCACACAGTAGACTGTGAGATTCCTTAACGTTCACCATATAGCTAAAAATGGTGATTATTGGGCAAGTGAAACCAAGATGTGTGATTATTGTGACTATTAAAAATTGTAATTATTGAGTGACACCAAAAACATACATTGCAACATGTGAGAATATAATGTTTGGTGCCTTCGTGTTGACAATGAACAATAGAGAAAGACTTGCTCATTAAACATATCACAGGTGACAGGTGAGATGAAAGAATATTCTGCTTTGAAAGGAAGAAATAGAACAAAATTCTAACTACCTTCCTTTGAAGCAACAACTAAATACTATAGATAGGATGGCTGTTTTAATCCATTGGAAGCATTGTAGATGGGAGTTTGGTGTTGTTTAGTATTATTTGGGTTAAAGGAGAATAAGTGGCTGAAAGATTGATCTTTGGTCACATTCGGTCTTGTGGCATTCAAGAATCTGCATCTTATTTTGATTTTTAAAATACTGAAGTTGAGCCTATATCAGCAGGATTTAGTCCAAGGTCATTTTTTAGCACTTGGAACATGCCTGATATATAGGTGTGTGTGGGTAATCAAATCAACACATGAATTAATATTTAAATGTGCAGTAAGGGGACTAGGCACACCCTCTCCAATCCAAGTAAGCTGCAAATATCCTACAATGGGAATATAATTAGGGACTCTAAAAAATATATGTGATCTCATTATATATCTGGGACCAGTCTGAACTTGAAGTCCTGTTCATATGTACTACATTATTGTAAAAATGATAAGGCTGAAAAACATCTATACCCTTTAACCTAAAAGTGGTTTATCTAGGGTACACAGCCTTCTGAAAGAATTGCTCAGAGAAGTGAAGATCTAAAATAAGGTTCAATGTGTGTTATGTATAATAGCAAAAAGAAGAAAGACTTGTTAGCACAAACTGCATCATGACATGTTAGCTACTGTGAGCACTGTCAAATTTGCAGTGTCATCTTTCTTCAATGACGTAGGCTAATTTGACTCCAAGAGGCCAAGATAAGAAGGGAGAGAGATAGAGAGGGAAAGAAGGGGATGTGGTGAGAGAAGAGAGCCAGGGAGGAGGGAAGAGGCAGAAAGGAATCAGGAGATGGAAACAGACATGCAGACAGAGATGTCAGTTCCTATTGTAGTAAATATGTGTTTATGAAAGAAAGAGTTGAAACAGAGAGTCAGGGGAGACAACCATGGATTCAGAGACAATCTCCCCGAGATGTTTTAGACTTAGGTATCCTGGAACACCTTGGCCATATGGGGAAAAGAGTCCAGCAGAAGGACCAAGGGTGGGAAAGCAGGGCAGGGTTCTCAGAACAGGTTGTTGAGGCCTTGTGTGAGTTCAGAAGAGAGGGGGTCCCAGGGCTACCCTGGCTTTGTCATGGGCTAGAAGAAAGACACTTGTATTACAGATAGAGAAGATGCCGCCATATTGTGAGCTCTATCTCCATTGTGGCTTTGGATTAGATTGTCTCAGTGAGTCCTGTCTAATTACCCCTTCTGCACCCACTGCTATGTTTTAAGAACACCAGTGTTTGATGCAGGAGTCAGTTTATAAACAATGATTGGAAAATGCTATTCCAGTCCTTCAAGTATTTTCTTGGGATGATTTTAGACCTTTCAAGGCTTATTGCAAATTTTTATTATTTTATTTCACATTTCAGGGAAGGTGTTAGTTTTGTTTGTTTGTTTTTTGTTTTGATTGTTTTTTTTTTCTGTTCTAATACTGGGTCTTGAACTCAGGAAACTCAGGGCCTCGTGCACTACTGCTTGAAGAACAGCTCCACATCTGGCTTTTGGGTGGTTAAGTAGAGATTAGAGTCTCATGAACTTTCCTACTTGGACTGCCTTTGAACCGGAAACCTCAGGTCTCAGACAAATGAGTAGCTAGGATTACAGGTATGACATTAGGGCCTGGCTAGGGGAGGTTTTCTCTCTCTCAATCTCTCAGTGAATTGGTGTGTGTGTGTGTGTGTGTGTGTGTGTGTGTGTGTGTGTGTGTGTGATGCACGGTGGATAAACTTGTCTTTAATCTTCTCTGGGTTGTGTTTCTGCTGCCACAGTTCAGGTTGGGGGTGTTTTTTTTCTCTCCCTCCACCCTCTTCTGCTCTGCACTGCAATCTTCCAGACAGCCTTTTCATTTGATTCCCTCTTCCCCAAACCTCACACCCACACAATCTGTGCGAGTCCTAATGAACTGAAGGCTCAGTGCACTAGCTAGCTTTCCTACTGCCGCTCCACTCTTTTCCTCAGGCCCCCGGCTCTGTCCTGTTTTCACCTCTGTAGTTTTCCTCTAGAAGCCAATTCTTTACCTTCTGGTGAGGAAACAATTGAAGTCTCCATCCTTGCCTTTGTTCAGGGACTCTTCTATCCTGCGGGCCTCAATGTGCCTAAGAAACCAGTGGCTTTCCACTCTCAATTTTCCAGTAGCAAACCAACAAGGGACTCTGATGTATGAGACTGTTTTTGTTTGCAGAAGTAGACTCGGAGAAAAGGACACATGTAAAAGCTCTTTATGCCGCATTTGCAGAGAAAACTTGCCAGAGACTAGACAAGCGGGACAGAGGAGAAGGAGGCCCAGCAGAGGTGTGATGGTGAGAACTCTGGAAACACCTTAAAACTACCTCTACTCAGCTGGGCACTGGTGGCTTGTAATCCTAGCTACTCAGGAGGCTGAGATCTGAGGATCACGGTTCAAAGCCAGCCCAGGCAGGAAAGTCCATGAGACTCTTATCTCCAATAAACCACCAGAAAACCGGAAGTGGTGCTGTGGCTCAAGTGGTAGAGCGCTAGCCTTGAGCTGAAGAGCACAGGGACAGAGAGTGCCCAGGCCCAGAGTTCAAGCCCCATGATGGCTCAAAACAAACAAATAAACAAAAACAAAAGAAACTACCTCTACTCAGGGCTAAGAGGGTTGAAGGAAGAGACTCCATGTTTTCAGTTTTCTATAAAGAGCTGCCCCTGGGACATGCAGATTCCCAGGCAGGCTCAGGCTGCAGGGTGACAGCACAGGGAAGTGAATGTGGAATAGGTTCCTTACTGATACCACGGCTCACTAGGACAGCTCCTGTCCTTCCAGGCCCTTCTCCCATTGTCTCCCCGTCTCAGCCATGTTTGGACTGCAGCTTTTTGAGAGCTCACCATTCACACTGGGCTCTGCAGAGAGGCGATGGCCACACTGCCCGTCTAGTCGAGGGCCTCTCTGGTGACTTGACAGGTCCCAGTCTCCTGTTTGCACAGGAGGTGACTGTGCTATCCTCTTCCAGAAGCCTTTGCTTGCTAGACACAGCAGACAAAATTGCTGTCACGTGTGAGACACAGCTCTCCTGTTTGTAACTGTCTGCCCACACTAGAACTATCCACCCCTTGTGGAAGCAAGGCAGGGATTGTAGTCATTAAGCCTTTTGTTGTTGTTGGGGGTGGTTGTGGGGCTAGAACTCTGGGCCTGGGCACTGTCCCTCAGCTCTTCAGCTCAAGGCGAGTGCTCTACCGCTTGAGCCACAGCACCAATTCCAGTTTTCTGGTGGTTTATTGAAGAGTCTCATGGACTTTCCTGTCCGGGCTGGCTTTGAACCACAATCCTCAGATCTCAGCCTCCCGAGTAGCTAGGATTACAGGCATGAGCCACTGGGGCCAGGCTCATTAAGCCTTTTTTGAGCGGGAGGGGCTTCTCTGGCTGGGGAAAAGAAATTCACAGTTCCTCTCTTCAGGAACTTGACCCTTAGGTGCTTGAAGTAGCTCATCAAGTTTAAATCAGGGTTGCTAGAGTGAAGGCCACCATCTTGGGTTATTCTCTCTCTTCTTCTCCTACTAAGGAGGAGAGAAGGGTGGGGGAGCATGGGAATCATGAAACCACGTCAGTGCTTTGATGGTACTCTAAAAATATTTTTTATTATCTTTAAGTAGTTGTACAAAGGAGTTGCGAGTTGACAGAGCAGGTTATGAATACAGTGCATCTTGATCAATGTCACCTCTTTCAACATGCTCCCCATCCCTCCCCACCTACCCCTTCCTGCACTTTTCTTAATTTTGTAGCATATTGTTTATTTGTTTGTGAGACAAGATCTTGCTGTGGTAGCCTAGGATGACTTTGGGAGCAATTTCCCTGCCTTAAGCCTCCCAAAGTGCTGGGAATACAGTCCTGGGCCACCACACTTGGCTTGTTGTTAAGACTTTTGATGACTCCAACTGAGCTTTCACCAATTTAACAGCTCTTTCCTCAGCTGCTTTTTGCAAAAGCTTTGCTGTTTTCAACACACATGCGAAAATTTTCTCCTGACTCGCCACATAACTGGAGGTCTGAAATTAGTCTCATGCAGCTAAAATCAAAGCACTGGCAAGGCTGTCTGCTCTCTGGAGGCTCTAGAGAATGGGTTTCCTTATCTTTTTGAGCTGCCCAGTTTCCTGGGTTTGTCCCTCTCTCCTAAATCACTCCATTCCAACTTGTGCTTCTGTTATTAAATTTCTTCACAGCCACCACACAGCCTTCTCTGACCCTCCTGGCATCCCTTGTTAAAAGGACCTTCATGATGGTCCATTGGGTAACCCAGGAAAATCTTCCCATCTCAAAACCCTTAACTTGGGCACATCTATAAACTTCTGTTTGCTGTGTGACATGACTATCTAAAAATTTGGGCGATTGGGGTATGACCATCTCTGGAGGAAGGCATGATTGAACCTACTGCCTATAAGTTTCATGCACTCATTCACAAGTGCTGACTGCTTAATATCATGTATAGTCCTTATATCTCATTTCTATGTTAGAGTTCTGTGTCTTGATTTCTATGGTTTTTTTTTCTTGACTTACTAGCACACTTAAGCAGAATACATTCTGTCATTTGAGGAAGGGTACCTGGAAGATAGAAATTTTGAGGTCTAACTTGTCTAAATATATCTCTGTTCTGCTTTTTCATTAGATTTCAGATTGGAATCTATTTCTTCAGAACTTAGGTGGTCTGTTGTCTCATACTTCCATTCTTACTTTTGAGAATATCAAATATAAATTATAAATGACCAAGAAATGATTAAGCATCCTGTATTAAATATAACAGAAGGCACATAAAACCTTATAAAATATTCTAAAAAATGATCTTCTTAAAGATAACTTACATATTCCAAGCATGGGAAGGATAAGACAATATCATAAAGTTGTCAGTTGTGCTCAAGAATAGATTTTATTACAATTCCACTCAAAACTCTAACATGCTTCTATGAATACAACAAAGTGATTGTAAAAATGGAAATAGAAATGTAAAAATCTGGTAGAACTCATTTGGAGAAGAAGCAGAGGAAAGATGGATACATCTTAGCCTATGAAAAGACATTATAAGATATGGTCCCCTCTCTACATCACCTTTACAATAAAAAAGAAAGAAAACAAAAGATACGGTCACTAAGACAATCTAGCATTAAGCCAGATGTGCTGACTCATGCCTGTAATCCTAGCTACTTGACAGATAGTGATCAGAAGGACTGAAGTTCAAGGCCAGCTCAAGCAGAAGGTTACCAAGACCCCCATCTCAACAAACAAGCAAGGTATGGTGGTTTGCCTGCGGGGACCGGGAACAAGGCAGTAATGGAGACTGGACCATGGAATTGAGGTTTGGGGTACCAGAGGACCTGTAGGCTTCTGCCAGTTTCAGGTACCCAAAATCCTTTTCACAAAGTATTTTTTGAGTAGGGTAGAGGGGTGTATGTGTAGAAAGTGAGGTCACAATATTTTTGAAGATACAGTACTGATCATGTAGTACCATCTTATTCAATCTCCTTGAAGTAGCAAGCACCAGTCACGTGATACAATCTAATTCAAGTGATAAATGACTTCCTTACCTTAGGAAGTAGAGGCAATCAGTACATTACTTACAGTTTCCATAGGCTTTTGATTATCCCCAGGCTCCCATAAAGTTTGGTGTGGAATTAGCCTACAGAAACCTCAATTCCCATCAAGCCAGGATTGATTAACCTTTTCAGGGAAGTCTCAACATGCTGAGAGGATAGGATGTTGGGAGGAGGCATTCTAAACTGCCAGCCCTATCAGGTCTCACAGCTCAGCTTTTGGGGCTCTCACAATGGTTTACATTTATAATTCCAGGCAGTTGAAGTGATAAGTAAGAGGTTCAAAATTCAAAGCTAGCCCTATGTATTTTTCACAAGACCCCATCTAAAAAATAATCAAAAGCAAAAAGGACTAGATTCATTAGAGGCATGACTGCAATGGTAGAGTCTTGCTCAGTAAGTTCAATGCTGTGAACTCAAAAATTCCAGTACAAAAAAAAAGCCAAATCAAAACAACAGCAGCAAAACCAGTATGTTATCAAAGTAAGCTACATAACTAGACCACTGGTACATACTATAGAGCCCAGAAACATTCCCATTGATGTATGATACATATTGGTATTATTATAAACTAGTGGAGAAAGATTAGAATTTTCAAAAGCTGACAAAATTAATCATACATGAAAATAAATGATGTTAAAGCTTTATGAATCCAAATAAAAAATTACAGTAAAATTTATATATCTAATTAGAAAATAAACTTGTTTATTTTTTGCCTGTCCTAGGGCTTGAACTCTGGGCCTGGGCATTGTACCTGGGCTTTTGTGCTCACGGCTAGTGCTTTATCACTTGAGTCAAAGCTCTACTTCTGATTTTTGTGGTAGTTGATTGGAGATAAGCATCTCACAGGTGTTCCTGCCTAGGCTGGCTTTGAACCTGATCCTCGAGCTCAGCATCCCAAGTAGCTATTATAGTCTGAGTCATTAGTGCCTGGAAAGAAAAATTTTAGAAGTAACATGTTACACTCTTTAGTTAGAGCAAAGGTTTAATAAAATACATGGATTCAACTGATAAACAATTTAAAAAGACAACAGAGTGAACAACACTAAAATTTAAAAATGCCTGGGTATCCAATTATCGCCATTATTAAAAAGGTGAAGAAACTGGGCGCTGGTGGCTCACGCCTGTAATCCTAGCTACTCAGGAGGCTGAGATCTAAGGATCTCGGTTCAAAGCTAGCCAGGGCAGGAAACTCCGTGAGACTCTTCTCTCTAATAAACTACCAGAAAACAAGAAGTGGTGCTGTGGCCCAAGTGGTAGAACACTTGTCTTGAGCTGAAGAGCTGAGGGACAGTGCCCAGGCCCAGTGTTCAAGCTCCACAATCGAAAACAAACAAACAAACAAAAGGTGAAGAAACAAAATTATGTATCAGGAGAAAATATTTACAACATACAGAACGGACACAAGATTCAAATCCAGAACATTAAAAACAACTCATAAATCAATAATAAACTCAATAGAAAAATGAGCAGAAGCTAAACAATAAATTAGAAAATATAGTTGCAGAATGATTAATGAATCTCTGAAAAGATGTTTAATCTTATTATGATTCAGGGAAATGCAAATGAAACCACAAGAAGACATCATTTTAAATCCATCAGATTGAAAAGCTAAAAAGCCTATACATTTAAATGTTGGCTATCAGATGGAGCAGTGGGAACTCTCAGGGCAAAATAAATTGGTACTTGGCAATATTCTGGATACTCTGTAGTCAGTATCCAAAGGTGAAGAGGCTTTTGCCCCTCAGCTCAGCAGTGTCATTTAGGTGATACACTTTAACTTCCTGAACATGCTGCAAGAAATGTTCATTTCAACATTGTAATGACAGGAAAAAGAAGAAACCACCCAAATATCTGTCAACGGGAGAATGAGTAAATTAATTGTGGAATATTTGTACAGTAAAATATGGTAGAACAAAGTTTCTTCTCAATGAAACACTGTGATATATGTCACTGTGGATAATTCCCCAAAACATCACGTCAGGAGGGAATGAAAGAGAGAGGGTGTACAGTGCATAAGTATAAATGCAATGTGTTGTGTCAATGCCGAGTGATTGGTATTAGGTATTATTTGTACCTTATCATCTAAGCAGCATCATATGCTTATAATGCAAAACTATGGCAGGAAAGGAAAGAGGAACTGGGAAGAAAGAGAAAGTGCAGGAGATTAAAAAAAACACCCCAATAATCTTGCTCTCTTGGTTGACCTCTATAACTTTACATAATTACTACTTTGATAAAGCTCAAAACTACAATAATAATGAAAGTTTGAGCCAAAGATATATAAGATATGTAAGATAATTCTGGAAAATCTCCAGGCTTAGATGCTTTATCTTTGAGTTACTCAAAATTTGGTCTCCGACAAGTATGGGCTGATGATCTGGTCTGCCACATACTAGATATAGAATTGGGAACTTGTGCAATTTTAAAGAGACCTCACGTGGGTTCCCTCCAATAATTTAAAAATGGGACTTGCATAATGTATGCTCTAATTCATTATGACTTGCTTTCTAGAAATACATTTTTTAGTTCATCAAAGTAGTTATGCAATGAATTGACATAAACAACCACCTTCTCCAATAGGGCCTACACAAATAATTTGAAATACCTTGTACTCAAAAGTGATGTCCATTTCATCTCCTTTTCTCTAAGGCATACACTTTTATATTCTTTGGAATCTAAGGCTCTACTCTTAAAATATTAGTTTTGTGTGGGGTTCCAGAATTATCTGTTCCTATTCTGGATATCTGCCCTGTATTGAAAACGATGTTGCTATTCTCTGCATGCATTTTCCCCAGAGACACATGTAAACGCAGTTGTAATTTCCTGGTGGCAAATGGTATGTCTTTAAATTTAGAATTAGGTGGTGAGGTTGATGATATACAATTGCAGTAAATTAGATTGATTTCAATATATTTCAATATATTTTCTACTTAACTGTTAACCTACCAGTGTTCTGCCTTTATCATGGGGTATCAGGCAACACTATAGATATAGCATAATATACTTCATGAATTTTTTTGATGATAAATGATCCTCAGGTTGCAGGAAAGTTATATAAGACTCGAGGAATCTTTTGCTACATGACAGGACAGACAGGCAATTCTTTTGGTCAGCTGCCTGAGATCTGTCTACTTATATTGATAATTTTGGAGAGGCCCTAATGATGTTATAAATATCCAAATGACCCTTGGCAGGGAAAAGGTTCCACATCCCTGTGAAGTATGAAATTAATAAAACATTATTTTAAGAGGACAAAACCAAATTAAATCATGTCTCCAGTGCTTGTTAGCAGACTTCCTGAAATGTTTCAGGCTGTCCAGTCTCCAGCAGGGCTCAGGACTGAACAGCCTGGGTGAGTCTGCAGGGGACTCAACAACACAGTGGTGTTTCTAATGGGTCCAGACATATCTGATTTTGGATCTCTTCACCCCTCAGGAAATGTTCTATTTTAAACAAAGTTTTATTTTTTTTAAGCTGCATTATTTTGTCTTTTTGGCCCTGGGGATTGAACTCAGGATGTGTCAGTTGTTAGGCAAGTGCTTTGCCAATGAGCTACAGGTCAACCCTATAAAAGAAAAAAAGTTTTTGAAGGTAGATTGTTTATCGATTTCTTTTTTTTTGTCAGTCGTGGGGTTTGAGCGCTGGGCCTGGGTGCTGTCCTTCAGCCCTTCAGCTCAAGGCAAGTGCTCTGCCACTCAAGCCACAGCGCCATTTCCGGTTTTCTAGGGGTTTATTGGGGATAAGAGTCTCATGGACTTTCCTGCCCGGGCTGGCTTTGAACTGTGATCCTCAGATTTCAGCCTCCTGAGTAACTAGGATTATAGGCATGAGCCACTGGCGCTCGGCTCTTGGGACTTATACCTGCCATTTTTCAAAGAAATTATTTTGGGTTATCATATTTTAATCTTTCTGGAAAGCTATGAAAACATTGCTTTGGCAAAGACTATGATTTTTTAAAAATGTATTTAACACACCAAGTTGTGTTTGCTACAAGTTCCTACTATTTTTTAATTTCACCCTTACCTGTTTAATTTGTTTGTCTTTACAGTATCTCCTGTGTTCTTACCAATTTCGAGTTCTAGAATTATTTTCCTAAAATTTCACTTTGTTGTATGTTTTATTCTTCGTGCCCTTAAGAGAATATCAAACAGAGCTGAAGCTCATGGTGCAGTCTTGTAAATCCCAGCACTGGGGAGGTTGAAGTAGGGGTTCCAGGATAGTGAGACCCTTGGTTCAAATAAACAAAAGCAAAAACCGAAACAAACAAACAAACAAAAACACCCAAGTGGAAGGCAACATGAAATATAATTCTTCCACAGGATTATCTCACCAGGTTCTGAACAGCAGACTCTTTGTCTCTATAGCTTGATCTACTCCCCACCCTCCCTTCGCCCAGTGCTATAACCAAGTCCACTGAGCTTTTAGGGCTCAGGTGAGGACTGGGACCTTAATTGCATGGTAACCTGTCTGATTAGGTAATATAATTTTCCCACCAGGAAACCAAAAGCAGGCAACTGCATTAACTCAGGGTTTGGAGTGACAGAAGGAAGCGAAGAAGGAGTTAGGAAGCAGGGTGGTTGCAGCTGGGGGGTAGGGATGAAGGGAACGCAGAAGGCTCGGGAGCAGCTGATTCGGTTTGCTGCAGAGGCCACCGGTGGAAGCACGCGGGGAGGGGAACTACAGAACCTGCAGGCTATGGAACACCAGGAAGAGCTTGCGAATATACAGACACGCAGCCGGTAGCCGCTGGGCATCAGGAATGGGGCACACGCTGGACTGGCCAGTCTATAAATTCGGCGACAGCAGCCCAAGCCAAACCCAAGAACCCCCTCAAGCAGTCCCAGACCAGCGGCCAGCTCAGGTCACGTGACGTTCTCCAGCTCACCTCTAATTGGCTGCGGAAACTCTGCTTCCCGGAAATCGTTATGGAAACTACATTTCCCAGAGGGCCATGCGACTCCCTTCCTCTGACGGGTAGATGGCGGCCGTGCTGGGTTTACCTGATACGGTGGAGACTTGACAGGCTGGTGTGGAAGAGCAAAACCATCTCTACTAAAGCAACGTAGACTCTCGAAGATGGGAAGCCGAGCTGCGGCCTTACGCTCAATGATGGAAGCTGGCCTAAAGTCTTCTGGGAAATGTAGTAGCTTGGTCTCCAGGTCCCGTGGTGCTGAGTCCTCTGGCTGTGGGTGGGCGGACTGGAGGGCCGGCGTCCGCGTGGGTCCTCCTGGCCGCCAGGTGGCGCGGCGCACGAACGGCGGCCGGTCCACCTTTCGGCTGTCCCGCAGCAGGAAGACTTACATCTGCCCTGTAGTCTTGAGCCTCCTTCAACCTTAGGTTTCGATGAATCGCTGATTAGAGGTCTCTGTTGAGAAAGGGCGAAGGTATGTAAAAAAAAGGATAAATGATAACGGCCTTAAGTGAGTTCCCGGAACCGGTAGCTCATCGGACACTTTTCGAGGTCACTAAGCACTATGGCGCCGTGCACAAGGGGGACCCGTGATGGGTTAGGACCTGCATCCGGCGGAAGTTTCCGCCCCCGAGGTGCAGTAACCGTAGTCTCATTTGGGTCTTACTCCATCCCAGTCCTTGGGAATTGTTTCTGCCTTGGCATAGGTTCCCTCTGCCCAGCAGAAGGGCTCTCCTCATTTTACTCAGGGGGAAAGAAAGCAGGATTCCTGCTACTTCTTTAGTTCATCCCCAAGAAGTCTGGCTGTCCTAACACTCTCCTCCATCCTTTATTTATTACAGGCATAAGCCTTATGCCATGCCTTGTGGTGGGTGCTAGGACCCTGTTCAATGGAGCAGATGTGACCCTACTCATTCAGTCATGCTGTGTGTGTGTGTGTGTGTGTTATTGGGGCTTAAACTCAAGGCCTGGCTGCTGGCCTTTAGCTTTTTCACTCAAAGCTGGCACTCTACCACTTGAGCCACGGCTCCATTTCTGGTCTTTTGGTGGTTGATTAGAGATAAGACCCTCAGACTTTCCTGTCTCGGCTGGCTTCAAACTGTGATCCTCAGATCTTAGCCTCCTGAGTAACTGGTATTACAGGCATGAGTCACTGGAGCCCAGCTCATATTTCAATCAATATGACAGAGAGGACATATACTGATAACATAATAGGAATAATGAAATTTCAAGCTGTAATAAGCAAAAAAAAAAAAACCCAAACACAACCAAAACAAAACAGGATGCTTCAAGAGAATAATAGAAGAGGATAGACATTAGGAAGAAAACGAATGCTTCATCTGAGACTTAAAAGTCTAATCAAACAGAAGCCCTGAAACAGTCAAAAGTTCAAGCAGAAGGAACACAAGTACAATACCCCCCACCCCAAGGCAGGGAAGAGCTTTGTATTTTGTTACTCAAAAAACTTAGAAAAGTCCCTTGTGACTGACACACAGGTAGTGTGAGGAACAATCTGAGCCTGGTCTCCTCCTCCACAGCCCTGCCCTCTTCTAAACTGTCTCCATATTGACCATGTAGAAATCATCTGAGTAGTAAATTATGATGACTGCTAAAGGTTGAATTTGAAATGTCTCCTGGAGCTCATGTGTTAAAGTCTTGGTTGCCAGTTGATGGAGATTGTGAGACGTGATTGGCTAGTGAAAGTTCTGACCTAATGATTGATGGATTCATACTATTATGGGCTGTTGGGAGGGGGTAGAGGTTGTGGTAGGTGGAGCTTGATTGGAGGAAGTGAGTCACTAGGATGTATGTTTGTTGGTGGTGGTAGTGGTAGAGGTCTCTATCTTGTCCTTAGTTCCTTCCTCTGTCTCTCTGCTTCCTGGCCACTATGAGGTGAGTAGGTCTGCTCCACCATCCCCTTGCACCTGATGCTCTGTCTAGTCACCAGCCCAGAATCATATAGTGACTCATCATGCATAGAAATTTCGGAAATTGTGAGCCAGAAATCAGTATATCTCCTCCTTTTAAGTTCTTTCTCTTAGGTGTTTGTCAGACCATTGTAAAACTAACACAATGACTTCATTCCCTTGCATAGGCTTTGTGTCCCACTCCAAGTTTTAGTCAAACTCCTCAGCCCAGCTGTCAAGGACTCTTCTAACTGTACTTACTTTGCTTTGTAGACTCTTCCACCTCCTGCCTCTCTCTTTTTTTTATTGTAAAGATACTATACAGAGGGTTACAGTTACATGAGTAAGGTAATGAGTACACTTCCTATTGAGCATTGTTACCCCCTCCATTGTTTTCCCCCTACCATCCCTTCCCTCCCTACCTTCCCCAGGTTCTTTTTTTTTTTTGATTGTGATTAAGTGATTACATAATTTCCCGAATTTCACAGTATTGTGGAATAATGATGCTCATTTAAAGTCACAAGCTCGTTCTAACTTTCCTGGAGTAAATTGTCTATCACAGTCTATAACATATAATGGTATATGCATATACACCATACATGTGAACAGCAGCATGGGATATTTAGTAGTGGTTCGACCAGATGAGTGGGAGTTCTTTGTTTCTTAAGTCCTGTTAGTTTTGTCGCATCACCTAACATTTTGGATTTAGCATCCACTTATCAGGGAGACCATGTACCGTTTGTCTCTTTGCTCTTGGCTTACCTCACTCAACATGATTCCTTCTAGCTCCATCCATTTCCCTGCAAATGCCATTATTTCGTCATTTCTAATGGCTGCATAATATTCCATTGTGTATAGATACCACAAATTTTGGATCCATTCATCTGTGGTGGGGCATCTGGGTTATTTCCATATCCTAGCTATTGTGAACAGTGCTGCAATAAACATGGATCCTGCCTCTCTTTTTTTGTACTCAGAGCCCTGTGTTTTGTTAGTCTGTTGCTCTATTTTTTTTTTTTTTGTCGGTCGTGGGACTTGAACTCTGGGCCTGGGCGCTGTCCCTCAGCTCTTCAGCTCAAGGCGAGTGCTCTACCACTTGAGCTACAGCGCCACTTCCGGTTTTCTGGTGGTTTATTGGAGATAAGAGTCTCACAGTCTCTCCTGCCCGCGCTGGCTTTGAACCTCGATCCTCAGATCTCAGCCTCCTGAGTAGCTAGGATTACAGGTGTGAGCCACCAGCGCCTGGCTCTGTTGCTCTATTTTTTAAGCCATATTTCCAGTCCCTTAATCTCTCTCTTTTTTGCATATATTTTTATCCCTGTTGGGCATATTGTCTCCTCCGTGCTTGTGTAACAGGTTAGCTTCTATTCATTCTATTTCTTTAAAAACTTCTTTTATTGTTATTATAAAGATGATGTACAGAGGTGTTACAGTTATATACGCAAGGTAGAGTATATTTCTCTTTGGACAATGTCACCCCTTCCCTTGCCCTCTCCCAGTTTTTCCCTCCCATCTCCACTCACAAGTTGTATAGTTCATTTTCAACATAGTGTCTGGTGAGTACCACTGCTGCCTTTGTTCATCCTCTGTCCCTTCAAATCTGTGCCCAAGAGAGATAAACGAGCAAACAAGACAAAAAGGAAAGAAAACAAAAACAGCAACAAAGAAAAATACCTCTTGTTTCCATTTCCTGGAGTTCATTTGGATAAATACTAATTTATATGATCAGATGCACATTGGCATGACACCTTTATGTCTCTTCACCCTTTCTGACTTGCCAGAAATATCTCCTCTGTGCCTGTCTACCTGTACTTTCAATTAACTTCTGCTATATAATTGCCCTATCTCTCCCATGAGTCAGTAAGCGCCTCCTCTCAGGGCATTGTTTTCTATCTCTGTATCATATAGAACACGAAGCTAGACATCTAGCAGCCAGCACTGGACTATCAGCTGGCACCTGGCACCTGATAAAAAGGCAATTTGTGGCTCCTATCCATAGCCAAGTGAAGATTAGCATCAGACAAAGCACAAAGATGGGTTTCATGGGTTTGGGAGTGTAGCTCAGTGTAGCATGAGTGAAACTTTACATTTGATTCCCAGCATCACAAGACAGAATAACCAAAAAAATAAAAGAACAAGAAGAGATGAGTAAGAAATCTATACTTACCATGAGCCAGACACTCTCTCATCCACTGTCTCGTTTAATTCCCATAACAATTGTATGTCTTAGCTTCTTTTTTTGCTGGCAAAGAAAACTGATGCTGAAGATCATCCAGCTAGTAATGAGGAACCTAGCTCTTTCCAACCTCAAAGGTTGAGCCACATAATGTTCTCTTCATTTTCCTTACTCTCTCTGGCATCTTTTGTGAGTGAAGAATCCTGAAACTTTAAAGAATTGATGTCCTCTGTGGTGTGTCATTGCTACCTCTGAGGACATCAGACCCAGAACAGCCATTATATAGGCTATGCCCCTTCAGAAATCTGTGACTCATAGTCATCTCTGCTTACCTCTGTCTTTGAAGAACCTCGATGAGCTAATAGGACTCAGAGGAATAGAAGATCTAGGCAAGGGCACCTTTGGTGAGTACTTTTCAATAGAACCCTGAAATGTTTGTCTTGTTCTGTCTCTGTGCTGTCACTTTGGTAAAGTCTAAAGTTACTCAAGAGTCTCCCCAGCTTCCTTAGTTGCCTCTGATCCCAAGCAGTCTCCAAGATACTCAACCTGAGATTATAGACTAGGAGTATAGAGCTCTTCACTTGCGATCTCAGTCCAGCTACTTCTCAAGTTGTACTCAAGAAAACCCATGGGAATACAGACAGATGCGTGTGGCCCAGAGGATGGCCAGAGCATAAATGGTTGAGTGGTGCTGCCACTCTGCCATCTTTCCCAGAGGAGGTGCTGGCTTAACACCATTGAGGAATGAATTTACCTTCTCTTGCCCAGGCAACGGAATCTCTTACCTACAGCACTTGGCATTTCAGATCCTTCCTGATGACCTATGGGCTTTTTTCATGCAGTGAAGTTTAGTGAAACCAGTGTATCATAGTCATTTCTTCTATTTTGGCTCGTGTGTGTGTGTGTGTGTGTGTGTGTGTGTGTGTGTGTGTGTGGTGTTGGTATTTGTTGAGTGGTAACTACAAAACCAGTGGGTAATAATTCCTTGGAAACATGTGAGATCTACCATTTTTATGTGTTGATCTCATTTATTTTGAAACCTTCTCCACAATATGGAAGCCCAAATGAGTACCTGCTGCATAAGATTAAGGGTTGTGTCATGCCAGGGAAGGAGGGCTGCCCCAGGGGCCATTCTGGACCTGTGACTGACAGGCTTTGTGGCTTTGGCCAAGTTGCCCAGTGCCTCTGCACTTTCGTTTTCTCCTGAGCAAAATGAAAACATGAGACTTTAAGCTTACTCCTGCAGTTCCTGTGATTCTTTGAAAAGATAGCTGGTCATATCTGTAATCAACCCACATGAAGAACTTTCAAATGATCATTTGCTTGATTTTGGCCTGTTGCCATTATTTACTCTTTCTATCACCTTTAACTTTTCCTCTGCTACTGCCTTCCCTGTTTGCACCATCTGCACTATTTTTGTGCACTTTAGTCATCTTCATTTCCAGACATTTAATCATCTGCTACCTCTGCCCCATCTCCTACCCCCAAGTCCAGTGTGTTGTGCAGGGTGCCCAGCAGCTCACTTCCTGTGTCCACCAGCTCACTTCCTATCCCGAGACTCTGCTGTTACCTAGATAGTGGAGGGTTCCTGGTGCTCCCTCTCCGGGGGAAATATGGCTCCTCTAATAATCTTTCTCTTGTGCCTGCCTGCCTCCGAGTGGTCCCCTGGATGGATGTGATG
This sequence comes from Dipodomys ordii, assembly GCF_000151885.1. Lineage (NCBI taxonomy): Eukaryota > Metazoa > Chordata > Mammalia > Rodentia > Heteromyidae > Dipodomys > Dipodomys ordii. The sequence continues at coordinate 20,789,637 of NW_012267229.1, forward strand.
GATCCTTTCACTTCTTCCATTCTCTTGAATACTCAGCCATCTCAGAACAGGGTCTCTGGGCTCCTTCTGTTGTCAGTCTGCTAGCTGGCATCCTTTTGCCTACCAGGATAGAAAATCATGAGCAGATGAGGCTTAGCTCCTCTAGTGTTGACAGTGACAGTCCTGGAGTGCTCAAGGCCTTCGATCTGGACTAGAGGAAGCTTACAGCTCTACGCCTTAGAGCTTGGGATTTATTGTTTTAGGCTATAGAAGCAGAGACTTATGGCCCTGGGCTTTAACTCTTCGTGATTCCAGTAGTTGGCAGTTAATGCAATCCTTGGTTTCTAGCAGCAGCAGCAGGCAATGCCTATTTTAAGCAAAGGAAGGATCGTGATGACAGTCTTTGAAGGACTGTCATGATTGGCACAAACATCTGCGCTAGCCCCCCATTTGCCTATATAAGCAGGCTTATTTTTTCTGTTAGTTGGCAGAAAAGCTCCTGTGCTGCCCTCTGGAGTTACAGTATTAGACTCATTAAAATACTTCTCTTCAAACAAACAAAACATATATTTATTCTGGTACTGGGGCTTGAACTCAGTACCTGAGTGCTGTCTTTGAGCTGTGTTTTGCTCAAGGCTGGCACTTTGATCACTCAAGCCACCACTCCTCTTCCATCTTTGTGGTGGTTAATTGGAAATAAGAGTCTCACAGACTTTCCTATCCATGCTCACTTTGAATCATGATCCTCAGATCTCAGCCTCCTCATTAGCTAGGATTATAAATGTGAGCCACTGGTGCTTGGCTAAAGGCATCTCCTGAGTGGTCTACGTTTGCTCTTTATTATTAGTAGCATGAGCTGAGCCGCTAGCATGAAGAGGAGATGGTGGAAATGCAGGAGGCAGCCCAAGTGGACCTGAAACAACAGTAGAAGGCAGAGGGAGCAGCAGCACCAGCAAGGGGGAAGCAGTGGCAAAGGCAATAGCCACTGAGCGGGCACTGGAGCAGGCACATCAGCGGACAGAGATGGAGGAATGGTAGAAGGTCGAGGAAAGCGAGAGATGGAAACTGCCAAGCCTCAGTCGATGGAAGAGCTGCAAAGCCTTAAGAGACAAGGGTTCTGATGCCCTAGGCCAGAGAGCTGGAAGACGAGCCCTGGAAAGAGCTGAGTGTCCCAATTCTTGAGGCCCACCCAGGAGACGTAACACTAGCAGACTCTGCCTGCTGCTCACTGCTGCTGGAAGCTGAGGACTACCGTAATTGCTAAGTTCTGGAGCTGATGGTGGTGAACACACACATCAATAAACCTTCAACCTGAGTACCTGGACCCATAAAGCTCTGGTTTCTAAAGCCTGGAGCAACAAGCCCCCAGCTCTTAAAATCTGATTTTGCCCGTGCAGTTCCTAGGCCTTGGGCACTGAAGAGCCTGGAACTGCCAATATTAGAAGAACTATTCCCAGCCTATTTCACAATTTCTATCCTGGTAGGGCAAAAGGATCCCCCCTCACTGCCCCCTCCCTCCCCTCCCCCAACAAACAACGTCTATAGAATGACGGCCTCTGTTTGAGCAGTTGCTTCCTTTCACCACTAGATGGCACAGGTACTGCAGGCCATCAGCCTTTTGGGCAGAACCTTTGTGTAGTAAAATTCCTCTTTAACCCACAACAGCTTTGAGAGGAATTACAAAAGCACAAAGTATATAAAAGAACACGATGAAAAGCAGGCGGAATGGGTGAAAATAGCAAACAAGGAGAAGAAGTCACTCCAGAACGGCATTAGCTCAAGGAGATCAACACATTTGGCTCCAAGCTTCAGCACCAACAACACGGGAAACATGAGTGTTTACAAAAAAAACTCAGAGTTGGTGCTAGAAAAATGAAGTCATAATTGAGGAAAAGTCCAGCTTTTCTTGATCCTAGGTTAGAGAGATCTTTGTCCTATGGGTCTGCTGATTGAGGTGACATAACTACAGCAATAATTTAATCATAGCTATTTCTAATACTGTCTTCTACACAGGCCTATTGCATGATGCTGTGGTACCATTGAGGAAAATCAGTTGTTCTTTTAAATTGAGATCAATTTTGCATAGCCTTTTGAGAAATCATAGAATAATTCAATACACGTATACAATGTGTAATGTTCGAATTAGGGTAATAAGGACTAGTACTTCCTCAAATCTTAAGCATAGCTGTGTTGGAAACTTTTATAATTTAATTATTTTGAGGTATGTCATAGAATTGTTGCACCCAGTAGTTCTCATACTCTGCTAGAGAACACCAGAATGAATTCCTCCTTTCTAACTGTGTTTTAGTATTCCCATCTAAGTTCTCTCTGCTCCCTCCAAGTCTTTTTGAACACTATTCCACTCTGTTTATCAAAAAAAATTAGGTTTTCAATTTCCACAACAGAGTTAGAACTAGGAAAAGCAGTTCTCGTGGGGCTCAAAATATAGATTTCCAGGACAGAAGAAGTCCACTGCTTGCTGTATTTTCAAACAGTGAAATCTATTCCACTCTCTACCTGTTTGGGTGGGAGGAAGATGCTCGCCTGGGAGACTGGTTTCCAAGATGGCCCCCAGGGTTTTCACGCCCTGTCTAGAACCTAACCACATTGCACCAGAGACGTTCTGTGTCATCAATACACAGAAAACATACAAGAGAAGTCGTGGTAAGTTACTCCCCAGATTAGGTTCTAAAAGACATCACAGCTACTCACTCCCAGTCTTCACTAATTTCATCTCTCTCTCTCCTGAATATCAGGCAATATTCTCTGCGGCAAGCCAGCTGTCATGTTAGGAGGATCCATAAGGAGAGACCCATACGGTATAGAACTGAAACGGCAGCAACAGTGGTCATGTGACTGTGCCACCCTGACAGCAGCTCTAGCCCAAGTCAAGGCTTTGATGACTGACTCTCTAGTCAGCACTGGCATCGTGAGAGACCCTGATCCAAACCATCAGCTCACTCACTCCTTAGCTCTGTGTAAAAACAAATGCTTGTTATTTTAATCTAATAATTGTTGGGGATGTGCTATGCTTTGGGTAAGTATCCTCTCAAGGTCCAGTGTGTTTAAAGAATTGGTTGCCAACTTGTGGTTCTGTTGGAGATGGTGTAACCACTCAGAGGTGTGGCTGAGTAGGAAGATGTTAGTTCATGGAGGAGTGTGCCCTTAAAGATCTGCACATGTGCCTGGTGCTGGTGGCTCATGCCTGTAATCCTAGTTATTCAGGTGGCTGAGCTCTGAGGACTACGGTTTGAAAGCAGCCTAAGCAGGAAAGTCCATGAGACTCTGGTCTCCAGTCAACCACCTGAAAACCAGAAGTGGAGCTGTGGCTCAAAATGGTAGAGTGCTACCCTTGAACAAATAAGCTCAGGGACAGCAGACAAAGACTTCCACATGCTTTAGTTTTCACATTGAAAACTTTCCCATGAGAATACTGTTCTTAGTTCATCATGACAATTGGTTTCTGGGCATCATTTTTCCTTTATGAGAACAAAATGCCAAGGTTATTTTGTTTGGTTTTGGTTAGGTCCTGTCTTGAAGCCTTAAAAAAAATTCCTTTCTTTTTGTTGAAAATAAAAAGTCACTCTCTTTTGAAATGTCTGGTCTTAACTAATGACAATTCAACTGGCTTTTATGACAACTTTCAGCATCTATATGCTTTTCATACTGATTTTGGTGCTGATTTGGAAGCATTAAAATATTCTGGTGGTGAAGGAGAATCACATAGAATTTCTATAACTGTATCTGCCTCCTCACCACAATTATCATCCCATAACTATTGTTGATTTATTTGGCAGTACTAGGGTTTGAACTTCTGGGCCTGATGCTTGCTAAACAAGCACTCTACCAATGGAGTCATAGCCCCGGCCTTTTTTGTTTTACTCGCTTTTCAGATTAGGTTTAATAACTTTGGCTGGGGCTAACCTTGAACCACAATCTTCTGGTCTCTACCTGTAACCCATGTAGCTGGGTTACAGGTACAAACTACCACCAGCTGTTCGTTATTGAACATCTACTTCATGTGTATTACTGAGTTACACAAGACTTACAATAGCTATTGTCTGTGAAGAGAGAGGAGAGAGACAGAGAACAAGGAAACCGAAGGAGGAAGGAAGAAGGGAGAGGAAGATGGGGAGATTGAGTGGTTGGATGTCCAAATTAGCCTGCTATCTGACAAATATGACTGCTCAGTCCTTGAGCCAAAGTCAGTCAATGAAGGTGCTACTTGTCTCTCAGGATTGGATCTGACTTTGAACACTCAGCCACCAGTGGGGAGCATCCTCGTGGAAGGTGTAGTCAGGGGATCTCAAAGTCATACAGCTCGGATCATCAGTTTCCTGCAGTAAAGAAATGTGCAGGGGTGAATTCTTATGGATGCTTCACCAATATTTATGTTTGCTTTCTTTGTAAATAACAGAAGCCTGGCTTGTTTGGTATGGCAAAGATCTGATGTTGAGGTAGATAAAAGATTTTGGTTCTTAGCCATTCAAATCTCTATGACTAAGTTCTTGGTATTGCAATAGAAGCAAGAAGTGCTCTGAGGACCTACCAGAATCATTAAAGAGACCCGACGCGGCTGGAAGCATCCTCTCTTCCACTTCCCTGCTCAAAACTATAGATAAGCTGGCCATAGCTTCAGTAGCCATTGACTTCAGTAGCCAAATGACTGGAAGTGTTCATGATGAAATAACAGATAGAGAACAGGAATTTTCCTTTTGAGTGATTCGCGAGCTCATAGTAGTTCTGGATTGTGAGAAGTGTACAGAGGCAGTATGTCAGGCCCTTGACATCATTTGGCATGTGACGGGACAGACATGTAATGTTTCTTGTTTGTCTTTTTTTTGGTTGTGTGTGTGTGTGTGTATGTGCACTCACGTGCACATGTGCGTGCCAGTACTAGGGTTTGAACTCAGGGCCTCATACTCTCACTTGGCTTTTTGCTCAAGGCTGGCACTCTACCACTTGAACTGCAGCTTCACTTCTTGTAGTGTTAGTTTTGTAAATTCTGTTGTAGTGATGTTATAAATATCCAAATGGTTCTCTGCAGACAAAAGTTTCCCCAGCCCTGCAAACCATCATTTCCCTATCTTGGAACAGGTAGGTAAATGTAAACCTAGTTGGTCCAGTGTCAGATCTTCATAGCGGGCCTCCAAGACAAGCATAAATAAACCTTTCATCCCATGACTCTTAAAACCTAAACTAGAGCCCAGAGTAGCTTTTAGGATACCTTTAAGCTGCAAGTAACAACACAATGTTGCTCAATCTTCTTCAAAGATAAGAACTAAGCTGGGTACCAGTGGCTCATGCCTGTAATCCTAGCTACTCAGGAGGCTGAGATCTGAGGATCACAATTCAATGCCAACTGGGGTGAGAAGGCTTATGAGAAGCTTATCTCCAATTAACCAATAGAAAACTGAAAGTGGTAGAGCTCTAGCTTTGAGCAAAAAGAGCTCAGGGATAGTAACCAAGCCCCAAGCTTAAGCCCCACTACTGAAAAAAAAAAAAAAAGATAAGAACTATACATGATACATGGAAGCTACAAGGCCTCTCCCCTAGAAATCTGTATTGGTTAATTAGGCTCAGATTAAAGCCTGAAAAGCTTCTTTCTACCAAACAGGCAATTCAGGCTTGCTTTATCCTCTAGGAAGAGTGAGTCTCCACTTTGGTAAAGACCTGTAAGGAACGACTTGATGGGTAAGGAGCTTTCCATGGGCAGGGCAGTTATTTGTGGAGCTTGCAGATTTGGGGCTCCAGTTTTCATTAGGAAGAAAAAAAAGAAGTCAGCACATCTTTTGTGGGACCTGATGATTTGCATTTCTTTTAAAAAAGCTTCCCTCATGACCCTGGTGGCTGTGACTCCAAATTCTACCTTGAGAGACTCCAGCTTAACTGTTAGGGAGCATGAGTGTTGAATAGGATGACCCAGGGTTTGCCTCTCAATGCTGTCATTCATTTACTGGGATGACTGTAGCCGGTTAATTAAGCAGTCTATGTCTCAGGTTTCATCGTTTTTTCAAATTGGAGAAAATAATAAGGCCTACCTGGCAGGGATGTTGTGAGGGATTAGATGAGATAATTTATGTAAATCTCTTAGCTTTGCATAAATATGCTCTCGGTAAATGGTGGCTATTGTGATTATCATACCCACTGCACACATCTCACAAACAGTATGGGCACAGCTTTATTACGATGGATAATTTACACAAATCCCAGGGAACCGTAAATCAGCTGGGTTGGTATACAGAAAGCTGGCTTCCTCTTTCTCTGGCTCCTTTGGGCCCTGAAAACATGTGACCTGCCTTGTGCCTACAGATGTTGTGACCTGCCTTGGGCATGCAGATGCTGAGTAAAGAGCTTCTAGGAAATGTTCCTGTGTCCTGCCTTCTGTCTCCCCTTACTCCCTCATTCTCAACTGGTCTGCCAGAGTTACCTACACTCCCCACACGTCCACTTTCTCACTTCCTATTTTCTTCTAAGCCCTGCTGCCATCTGGATTCTGCTGCTTCCTGAAGGAGTTCTCAAGTGACATCCCCGTGCTTCCGTGTCTCCGTCCTCATCTCATTGGATCCCTCAGTAACTCTGATGCTGCTGTCTGCTTAGTCCTTCTGGAACTTGACTCCCTTGTCTTCCAAGCACTCTGTGCTTCTGTTTCCTTTGGAAATCTAGACTTCCTCCCTTAAGCTTTGGCTGAGAAGTTAGCTCCGCACACAGGGTATATAGTTCTTTTCTCTACCCTTTTAATTCGCCATTTGCCACTAATTCATTTTTCATCTTTCCCTTCTCTTACCACAGTCCCAGGTCACTGAATTCTTCTAAGTTCTAGATGAATTATCTGTCTTCTTAGGATAGCCTGATCTAATGCAATTTCTCCTTTAATACTCCACAGGGTTTAATCAGGCCCTGGCAGTGAGTTACAGTCTGTAGTTGTAGGAGGGCTACTAATACCCACAAAGATAGGACATGGACTTGCTGTGGGTCAGGCTGCAGGGTGACTCTGAGATATCCTTAATTGTTCCAAGTTGTACTAATATGGGAGACAGTCTCTTGATCCACTGCCATAGCTGGACACTGAAGGCTCTCGTTCCACTGGTACCCTGTGTCTCTTGGAGATGTTGACTTATGCTGAACTTTGCTTTTATTCTCAAATTTCAGTTTTCTTACAGATGAAATGTAAGCATTGGGCTTAGTTATCATGGAGGTCACTAACTCTCTGACACCATTACCATCCACGCTTTCATCATTCACATAATGATGGCTGATTCTGCTCCTAGGAATCCATCCTACATCAGAAATACTCTCTGACACAGGTAAAGATGTAGACATACATAGATATTCATTCGAAAGAACCTAAGTGCTCATTAAGAGGGGCTGGTTAAATAATTTGCAGTAACTTGTGCTTGTCTCCTGTATGTGATCTAAGCTATCTTTTGTTTGTTACTCTAGGAGGTGAGGATTTTGAGCCAGAATGACTTTGCCAAGAGCCAGTGACTTTATCAAGAGAATATTATCAACAAAATAAAAACAACCAAATAAATATGCCAGTTGAAATCGACATTGTATTTAGAGGCAGAGTTGATGTGCACCTGATATAGGCTTCTCCCTTTAGCTTCGCTCAGACTGCTGGCAAATGGTTCCTAGATCAGCACTAACACAGGGCGCCTTTGAGTATCATTGTAAAGTTAAAAATGAAGGAATTCTACATATACAGATATAGGAAGATGCTAAGATACTTAGTCCAGTTTGGTTCCTATCACAAAATATCCGAGAATGGGTAATTTATGAAGAATAGGAAGGAGTTTAATTGCCTCATATTTCTAGAGACTGAGAAGTTCAAGAACATGGTTTTGGCATCTCTGTGGCCTCTGGGGAGGGCCTTGGGCTATATCATAGCAGGGCAGGAGTCATCGCGTGGAAGAGAGAATGAGCATTCTAGCTCAGTGTCTACTTCTTATCAAGCCACTAATGACACGATGGGGGAATCCACCCTCATGACCTCATCTAATCCTAGTTATCTCCAGAAGACTCATATACCCCTCAAATCCCATTAATGTATACATGTGGGGATTATGTTTCCAATGCATGAACTTAGGCAGATAGATTGCTAAATGGAAAAAAAGTATAGTACAGATAAGTCTAGACAAGAGTCGAGACAAAAAAAGTTATATAAGCCCACACATTCTCTGGTAGCTGCATAAAACATTTCTGGAAGGAGTTCTAAGCCAGGAGCAGTGGTTGTCTCTGGGGAGTGCTCCTGAGAGATGAAGGGTGCCAGTCTGTGTGTGAGTTGTTGTGCATCCAGGCTGCTGTCCAGGGACTGCTTCCTCGTGTAAGAGGAAGATGTGTTTGCTGGGCCCTGTGAATTAACTGAAGTGCCCTGACTTTGTATCTGTACCATTTGATATGAACTCTTCTCTGCTGTAGTCTTTTTGCAACTACCCATTTGCAGGAGAAAAAAATTCAGTAACAACCATTTTGTGTGGCAGGCAAACTACCCCTCCAACAAGGAACATCTTATTATTTTAAAGCAAACAGAAGACCAGACCATCTTGGTCCTGGTCCACCATTCGTTTGTTCCAGTAAAATAATAATAATAATATAATGTCTCGAGAATTCTTCCAGAGACAAAGACTGAACTAATGAATGATCAACCAGGCCCTACTTGTGACTGTTTTAACTACGCATAACTTTATGATCCTGCCCTCAGTTCTCCCTATTTTAACCTGAAAACAATGTCTGTGCCTTTGAAGACGTACTGAAGTGCTGCTTTCCCATGGCTGCCATGTAATACATCTTTCTCTGACCTCCACCTTGTCTCTTAATTTGGCATGTGGAAGCTAATAGCTGGACTTGGGACTCCTGGATTTGGGGCCCGGGGTCTGAAAACTTGATTTTACTAGTACAGGTATAGGTACAACAAATAGAGTAGCTGAAATCGCTTCTCATTGTTCTGTGTCCTTCTTACAACCATTGTTAAATACTTCCTACGTCACTCCTGTTATATGCTTTTTACTCTTTGAACATTAAAATAAACAAAAAGTCGCCAAGCAGCCACCTGTATGCATGCCTTACTTTCATATTTAAAAATAAACTAGTTAACAGAGAGAATACCGATGCTTCTAGAATCTCTATTTGCTAGAAAACAATTTTCTTCTTCTTTTTTAAATGAACACTTCTTCCCTCTCTTCTCCTAACTGGGTCTGTGAAAGAGGTGTCTCTGCCCGTGCTTTGCTGCTCTCCTCCTGCAGACACATTCACAGCAGTCATTTTGGTTCACAGCTTAGTGATGAAGAAGGCTCAGGGGCCAGCAGGCTGATTATGGTTCTAATTTGCAATTATACAGTGATTTTTTTTTCTCTTCACACTGCTCATGGAATCCTGACTTCCTCTCTGTTTGGGTTGGAGAGTTGGAGGCTCTGATTTGATTGGAGTAGTATGGGGTGTGATTACGATGAGAATTTGGCATATTAAATTGAATTGGTAAGTATTACATATTGGGAAACAAATGTAAATTATTTTCCTCCATTTCTCACTTCTATACAACTACATATTTACTGTTGGTGGCTGATTCCTGGGTAGCAAAGTGGACTGTCTCATTCGAATGCCTTTGAGGTGTGAACCATTGAGCAACCCTACCCCTCACTCCCAGGGCAACTTATATTTACAATTGAAACACACCCTGTTGCTATTAGAAGTGGGCTGGAGCTAAGGCACTCTCTGGAGGTGGATAGTTTTTTATTCAGGACTTACCTATTGTGGTTCTTGCTTTTTGTTTTTTTGTTTTGGTGATGCTAGGATTGAACTCAGGGCCTTGTATATGACAGGCAAATTCTCTACCACTGAGTTATTTTCCCTAGCCCCTTACTATCATCTTTTATTACTAAATAAAAAAATTAATTAAAAAATCTTATGTCTATGTAATAAAAAAAAAAGTTGGCTTTTGTCCTTGGTTCCTGGAAGGTACCATCTTAATTCTTGAAGTTTCCTGAGAGATGAAAGTGTCTTCGTTATTTATTATGGGCCCTGATAGTTTGTGCTAATGAGATAATTCAAGATGAGGCCTGGCCCTTATATGATTGAGGGTTTATCAGTCTGATTTCTGAAGAGGGGAGGAAGTACATAGCCAATGAAACCAGAGATACTCACACAATGAAACTCCAGTGAAGACTCTGGATACCGAAGCTCAGGTGGATGTCCCTGCTTGGCAGTTCTCTATTTAGTCATACATCAGTGAGACCTTCCCAGGTCTTATGCTGTATGTTCCTCCTCTCAGCTATTTCTTTTCTCCCCCTTATATTTGGAGTTCGTTTCAGTATGTGTATTATTTTATATACATATGAAGAGGCGCTTGGGTATTCCAACTTGGTGATTTTCTCTTAAGACTATCCTCTTTTGGTCTCACTATGTGTGAGTGTCTAGAATCCTGTGTAGTATGTCATATCCCATTACATTTTAAGTCTGACTTCCACATATCAGGGAGAACATGCACTGTTTGTCTCTCTGATCTCTCATCACTTAACATGATTTGTTCTTGTTCCATCCATTTCCCTGAGAATGGCAGTACATTCTCCTTTCTAATGGCTCTGTAAAATTACATTGCATACAGGTACCACATTTTTGGATCCATTCATCTGTTGTGGGGCATCTGGGTTGTTTTCATACTTTGGCTATTATGAATGGCGCAGCAATGAACATGGGTGTACAGGTGTCTTTGTCATAGCCTGGTTCATGATGCTCAGGGTAGATGTCTAGGAGTGACATGGCTGGGTCATGGGGAAGGTCTATGTTTAGTTTTTTGAGGAATTTCCAGACTGTTTTCCAGAGTGGTGGTATTAGTTTAAATTCCAACCAGCAGTGTAGTAGGGTTCCTTTTTCTCCACATTCCATTTATTGTTGTCAGAATTCAAAATATTGGCCAATCTAACTGGGGTAAGATGGTATCTCAGGGTTGTTATGATTTTCATTTCCTTTACAGCCAGGGATGATGAACATTTCCTCATATGTTTCTTTTCCATTCTTACCTCTTCTTCTGAGAAGTGCCTCCCTAGCTCCCTTGTCCATTTAGTGATTGGTGTATTAGGTTTGGAAGGGGTTAGTTTTCTTGAGCTCCTTGTATATATTGGATATTAGGCCTTTGTCCCCTTTCTTATTTGTCTCATATTTCTCATTTGGATCATTTTACCATAATAAAATTATAGTCATAAACTTAGTGATTCCCTGAATTCTGTTAGTCATTCTAGTGGGGTAGTAGGAAACTCTATGTTTGTAGTCAGCTAGTCTCATGTGAGGGTCGCCTGGAGATCCCCAAGCTTGTGGAGTTAGTGTCTGATTTGATGGCAGTCGTGTGTGTGTGTGTGTGTGTGTGTGTGTATGTGTGTGTGTATAGACTGTACCTTTCACTGGTGAGGTTTAGCCTAACTACTATTTGTTAAACTCAGAAGTCATTGTAATTTTCCTATTTGAAAAAAAAAATAGAGCGTTAAATAAGATTTACAGAAGTGGCACAATGAAAACCCAATACTCTTCATTTAGAGCCTTGAGTTTGTAACATTGTCCCATATTTGCTTTATTTTTCTCTTTGTTTCTTTTTCATTGAAAGTTATAGACATGTCATCCCTAAGCACCCCAGCTTAGGGATGTCCTGAGTTTCATGACGTTCTCTAGATAACCCCAATATTATCATTATACGCAGGAAGTTTAGCACTGGTAAAATAGCATTGTCTAGTGTATTGCATTTTCCTTATTGTCACCAACATATTCCTGGTAATTTTTCATTTCAACTTGGAATCAAATCGTGGCTCTGTTATGGCATCTGATGTTCATTTCCCTCCTTTTTCATTTAGATTCCAGAACTCTCCCCTTATTTATTTTATTTTATTTTTATGTTTTTCATGACATTGACATGATTTTTGCAGGGGCCAGGCAGCTTCATCTTGTATATTGGTCCATGAGTAGGAAGTATTGAAATAAGGATACTGGATCTAACTGGCACCATTTTGGCCATGTGGTGGATGATAGGGAATTGGGTTTAACTGGCACCATCTTGTCTTCATGGTGGAGGAAGGTGAACTCATACTCCCAAAGTGGTGGGTGTGCCTGAATTCCTACAGGCAGAGGCAGGGACTTGGACAAAAGGATACTGGACCTGCTGATCCTGTGCCATGAACTCACAAGACTGTGAGCTCTCTGTAACCCTGCCCCCTGACCAGTGCCCTATTTAGACCTGGACCATCTCAGATACCATTTCTCTATGCTTCATGTCTCTTGGCTCTCCTCCAGTCACCATTTTAGCTTTCCATTGGAATTGATCTGGTTTGTTGGTATTGCTTTTCTGCTCTTTATTTCTGTTCCTACTCTCATGACTTAGTTTTCTAACAGTGTTAAGTATATTCAAGGCTGCAAATTTTCTGGGGACATGTATCCACCTGCAGTTGCTGGCTTTCTAATACAGACTCCTGATTTGACCTCTTAAAATGTGGCTTCTCTGTATCTCATGATTGAAGTACTGTATAACAGTGTCTGATTATTTCTTTATAATTACATTCAGATTGTATATCTTTGGCAAGAATACGAACTATACAGATGATATGTTGGTGAAAGGTTTGGGTTGGAAAAAGGGGGAAAAAGTACATCAGCAGAGAGGACAGATGTTCTACAAATGAATTACTTAGGTTAATTCTGTGGAGGAGATGATTTTATGGAGCAAGAATGCTTACTCTCTGGCCTTCCAACTCTTCTCATACCACCTAGCTCCATTCTAACTTAAGACTTAGAGGATGCTCATCGTTGCCTAACTTGCCTTCTTCTTCCTCCTCCTCCTCCTCCTCTTCCTTCTCTTCCTTCTCCTCCTCCTCCTTCTTCTTCTCCTCCTCCTCCTCCTTCTTCTCCTTTTGTCAGTTGTGGGGCTTGAACTCTGGGCCTGGGTGCTGTCCCTCAGCTCTTCAGCTCAAGGCTAGCACTCTACCACTTGAGCCACAGCACTACTTCCAGTTTTCTGGTAATTTATTGGAGATAAGAGTTTCATGGACTTTCCTGTTGGGGCTGGCTTTGAACTCCAATCCTCAGATCTCAGCCTCCTGAGTAGCTAGGATTATAGGTGTGAGATACCAGTGCCCCACATAACTTGCCTTCTTATACCTAGTTCCAGTATCCAAATGCTTGTTTTCATCATAAAGGTTTCACACTCACACTTAACACATTCAACACACTGAGCATTTGAGTCTCCACACCGGACCCCTCCCCAAGTTTGGTCCTCCTTCAGAGTCTCTGTCTCCCTCCATACAAACCTATTCACTTACATTATAATAGGTACTGAAAAGCTAGTTTTGTTGAAGGGCCTGGACTTCTTCCCTGGGCCTATAAATGAATTCAAAGCAGCAGAAAATGCTAGTCATCCTTGCTTTCATTTTGTGTTTATGTCTTCCCCCCTCCCCCCAGACATTCTCTACTACAGTCATTTTGTAGCTATTTTGGAATTCAGGAAGGAATGTACAAGAGAATGGACAACCTAATGGAGGTCAATGACTCATGGTAAGAAGCCCCTACCTGTCTAATCCTGAGACAATGGGCTCTCAGATTATCTCTGATTACTGGAAACTACTTCAGACTACCAGAACATGCTCTGACTCCTGGCTTTAGTTCTTTGTCTATTTAAACCTATAACTCATATCTATATCCCGAAAAGGACTGATGATGGGCTGAATACTGCCTTCCCACAACTGCACATGCTGCATAGCGGTTGGTCACCACTTTCCTTTATTTGGCGTATGAGTGAGTGGCTGGACCAGACACAGTCTGGGCCTGGGGTCTAAAACTCCAGTTTCAATGTCAAACAGAAGCCTCAGTGTGAGCAAGTGTTATCCTTGACCTTTGTTTCTGCCTTTTCTCCTGTAAGGTCCACCCTGGGAAGGCAGGGCAGACTCCTCCCTCCTCTTGGCTAAGTCTCCGCCCAGCACCTGTGTCACCTAGGTAACTGGCACCCCTGGAGGCAGTCACCTCCCCCTCCAAAGTCATATCCTGGGCTGTCCTCAGTCACACCTCCCATGGAGCTGTGGGAGGGTCCCAGGCCCTGAGGCCACATCCACATCCCTCCCCTTCTCCCCTGCCCTCCTTCCCTACTTAAACCCAGGCTGACCCTCAGCCCACCCCTTTCAGCCATGTCTCTCCACCAAGCACCACAGTGGCAAGCAGTTTGGAAAAATAAACTTCTTTTCCTGCCTGAATAGTAAACTTACCTATTTAATTACCTAACATCCCCTCCTTCCGCAGTCCAGCACCAAGTCTTCCTCCTTCAGCCACCTAAAATGCAGTGGACTCCATCCATCCTCTCCTTTTCTGCTATCATGTTAGTCCAACTATACTATGGTCTTTTGGTTTCCACACAGGCTCCCTTCTGAATTTGCCCTTCCATGTAGCAAAAAAATTATATATTTTTTAAAGAAGTAAATCTGGCCACATCATCTCCTTGCTTAGAATTCTTCAGTAGATTCTTACTGCTCTTCCAAAAAATACCAGTCTCTATTTGTAGCCTCCTGTATACCTTTATTCCCTTTGCACTGCTGCCTTACTGTCTACATTTTAGTTTCTTAAGCACCAAACACTTCCTTTCCCTTTCTGTGCGCACGCACGTGCGCACACACACACACACACACACACACACACATTCTCTCAATATGTGTTCATTTATACCCTTTCTTATTAGTCCCTTCTCCTCAGGGAACGTTGCCTCTTAAAAGTTCTCAGGGGACTCCAATCTTTTACTGTTAGCCCTTACTACAGTTTGTACTTGTGCAGTTGTTCAGTGTTTTGTTAAGATCTGTTTTCTCTACCTGACTTTGTCTCTCTCCTCCTCCTTGGTAGCCCCAGAATGTAGCACAATGCCTGGCAGTAAGTAAACTCTTAGGTATTTGGTGACAGATGAGTGGTCTCAAAAAGGCTTAATGAGATTTCCAAAGGGCATATATGCCAATGAAAGTGTTAAAGAATTCATTCCATACTCTCTTATAGTCTTGGTAAGTTTGATTAAAAAAAATTATCTATTTTATCTACTCAGTCAGACTTCAAAAGTCCATGGGGAAATTTTTATTTCAAAGCAGTTCCTATATTTAAACTTTTTAAAAGGAAGAACTACCAGCATTTCTCCCATCTTTCCATTATGTCTTGAGCCATCTGAGCTCTGAGGGTGGTCCAGGCAGCAAATGAGGAGAGAGGCCATTGATATGCAAATATAGTCATTAAGATTGGAAGCCACACCCCAGAACCCTTCTCTGTCCTTTCCTAGTCAAAGCCTATTTGCATTTAAAAAATGAATCTCCCAAACTTGAAATTATTCTCAAAAGCTAAGATGCATAGAAATTAAAGTATTAAAAAATTAATTTTCAATTGAACACAGTGCTGTTTTTCTTTTTCTTTTCTTTTGGTGGGGGAGAGGGCTGGCAGTCCTACAACAATTAGGTTCTGTTAGGCTTGTGAAAGGGTTTCTGGGTTGCTGAGGCTTTTGACCTTGGACTGACCTCTGCAGTATAACCTAGGAGCTGTTGGAGATAATGCTACCATTTTCAAGTTATGCCAACTGAGAAGCAGGGAGACAATGGTGAACACTGGAGTCTTGACTGCAAGACTGGGCACCTTTCTCACTATCATTTTTTTCAAACAGCCAAATCTTCCAAAGGGCTGTGATTCTCTTTAGTGCTCAAACCACACCAGATGGTTTGAGGCCCACACATCCCCCTCTAAATTTCACAGAGTTTTGGAAGATATTTCTAATCTCATGGAAAAGAGTCAAAGCAATTTTCTCCTGGGTAGGAAGAGGGTTGGGCCTTCTTCATTTTCCAAAATGTAAAGTCACTTCTGTAGCTGGAGGCCAGGGTCAGTAGTAATGATTTGAGAGGCAAAGGGGCAGAGATTTTGTGATAGTTGTGGGGGAGGAGGTGGGAAATGGCAGTGGTTGTTGAAGCTTAGAGCCCGGAGCCTGAAAGCGGATCCCTGAATGCTAACACCAGATCTTGTAGCTCAAGGATAAAATGGCCTCTGGCTCTAGCACACCTGTCAACCTTTTTGGTTTCTGCTTTGGATCTATAGCTGTACAGCCTTTGGACTAGAGGATTTGTCCTGTGATTCAGGCAACTTCTCTCTTCTCAGTTACATGGCCACTGTCTGTGTTATTAAGACTGTAAGCTCCACTGCTCCCAGCTCTGGGGCCTTTGGCAAATGACATTTTCTGACAACCCCTGCCTCCTGCCTCCCCCATTTACAATCACAGTGTAGTATGGGAATTCAATTGTGAGAAAACAGAGAAGCCACATTTTGAGAGGTCAAATTGGAAGTCTTTATGAAAAAGCCAGCGACTGCAGATGGACTCCTATCTCAAAGACCTACAGCTGCTTTGAAAATACTTCATACTGTTAGAAAACTGAGACATGAGAGTAGGAGGGGAAAGAGCAGAAAAACAATACCAACAAACCAGAGCTGAACTGGGATGCCATGGTGACCAGAGCAGAGCCAGGAGACATGAGACATGAGCATGGCATCATGGCGCCTGAGCTGGTCCAGGTCTAAATAGGGTCCTGGTCAGGGGACAGGGTCACAGGAAGCTTGAGAGTTCATGACCCAACACTAATAGGTCCAGTAGTTGTAAGGTAAATCATTCCAGAAGCCACATTTTAAAATATAGAATATTGGAGTCTTTATTATACAGTTAACAGGCTGCAGGCCACCAGTTGTTACAAAGGCCTGCAGTATGCAAATACACATAACCCAGCTAGGAAACATGCTAAAGAGGAAAGAAAGAACAAAAACAATACCAACAAGCCAATTCAGCTCCAATGGAGAGCTGAATTGGGACTCCATGATGACTGGAGACGAGACAGGACACAGGACACAGGACACCATCACAGAGACACACGTAGCATGGAGTCCAGTGGCTAGGCTGGTCCGGGCCTAAAGAGGTCAGTGCAGGGGTGGGGGGTGGGGTGGGAATTCCCAGTCCCAGGCACTAGACTCACAGCCCCTGCCTCCAGGGGTCCAGGCATGCCCATTATCTGGGAGTCAGGTGATGGGACAGGGTTTCCTTCCTCCAGCATGAAGACAACCCTACCATGTACCATGTGGCCAATATGGCGCCAGCCAGACCTGGCCTCCTTCCTTCACAGTAATTGTCCAAGTCCCTGCACCTGCCTCTAGGAATTTGGGCATGCCCATCACCTGGGGGTGGGACTACACCTTCTTGCACCATGAAGACAAGATGACATGCGTTAAACCCAGTTCCCTATCGTCCACCATGTGGCCAAGATGTCACTGGTTAGACCCACTATCCTTATTTCAACAGAACCTGAGAAGAAGGCTCTCTGGGGGGCTGGGGACCAACTTGTATATGTTTTGAGACTGAGTACTTACCTTCCCATTGCCAGTGACAAAAAGCTGGCAGGGCGGGAGTCTTGTTTTGTTCATTGCTACTTGAAGGAATTGTTCCTTTGGGCTCATGGTTTCAGAGACTTCAGCCCCAGGGCTGGCTGGCTTTATAGTTTTTGGGCCATGGTGGAGCAGCATCATGGTGGAAGGACATGGGAAAGTGAAATTACTGACTCATGGTGGTCATTGTAGTAGGAAGACCCCTACTCAGGTGGACAGGCCCACCTGTGACCGAGCCCACTGCAGCAAAGTTGTTAACAAAGAAGCAACTTTATTCAGAAGGTTCCTACACTGACCGGTCAGGGCTGCAGCACAGGCTTGGGAGCTGATACTGTGGCCCAGAGCGGCCCATGTACTTTGGTTTTTAAAGGCAAAATTCATGAGGTCAAGCCTGGTCACATAGGTGACCAATGAAATTGTCACACACACAAAAGATTGCACAGTCATACCAGACACACGCAGGTGGCCAATGAGGTTACAGTTTGTCCCATAATGGCTGTTTAAACCAGCCTATCACTTTTGGTTTAAATGACTCACAAATTCAGTGGATAAGGTGGAAAGCGGAGCTTACAGTAAGCACTGCGCAAAAGGCGGAGTTTACCGTAAGCACGCACAAAGGAGGAGTTTAGTGGAGTTTACAGACCCAGAGGCATTCTTTCCATTCCAGGAACTGGGCTGGTTGGAGCCAAGGTCTAGTTAACCTTGTTTAAATGTTTTTTCTAAAATCCCTAAAACAAAGGCAAAGCCTGGAAAGAAGCTGTACCAGCTCAAGTCTCCTCTCAGGGCCTACTTCAGTTATGGAGCGAAAGGAAAGGGTCAGGGACAAGACGAAGCCTCCAAGAACATGTCCCCAGTCCATACAGGATGTCTCTGCCATTTGAGATGGGCAGTTGGCAGAGACTGCCAGGGTTGCAGCCCTGTAGCCAGGCACACCTGCTTTGTGTTGGAGCTCAGCAGCAGACAAAGCCTGCCAGTGTTGTCACTCCATGGCCAGCAGCTGCCCCTGTGGGCTTCTAGGAATTTGTCTTAGGAATGTCTTGAATTCCTAAGAATTTGGTGAATGAAGCCTAGGGACAAGGCAGAATAAGGTGAAGGACTTTATTCAGAAGGCAAATATTTCAGTTAAGACCACTGCTGCTCTGGGTCTATCTGTGTGTCCATCTTCGATTACTAAGGGTTTTTATATTCTGTGCTGCGCTGTGATTGGTTTCTCCTATTATAATTGGATGTTTTGGAAGATGACACCTTTTTGGTTGGTTCCCACAGCATTCTAATTGTTGTTAATTTCTAGTTAGGTTCTTTCTGCAAATCTCCTCCCCAGGAGTCATGGGAAGGTTATAGAAACTAGAAGGGGCTAAGGAAGAGCAGAGGCAAGATGTTGTGAAATAGTGTCTGTTTTGCATCTGGTTTCAGCTTGCCAGGCCAAGGTGCTGTCTCAGGGCCCTGGATCCCAACTAATCTGTCCTTTTACAAAGACCTAATTCCTCCAACCAGGCTCTACCTTCTGTGGTTTGACCTCCCCCGCCCCCCCAACAGTCTATTCAGATTTTGGATCCATCAATGGATGAAACCATAGATTAGGCCAGTGTCTCTGTGATCTAATCATTTCTGGAATGGCCCTCACAGAGATACCCAGAGGTATGCTTTCTTCATCTTTCCATCTAACCACAAGAGGTTAAGAAAGTGTCATGGAGGGGGTGAGCTCCATCCAAGTACATTATCCACACTATGGGAACATCGCACTGAAATCTTGCTGTATGATTAATTTATGCTAATTAAAAAAGACTAACCCTCGCAGGCAGCCAGGACAACAGAAGCCTCATTGCCAGCACATCCTCTGGCGATCAGGAAAGCTGTTCGGGATAGATGGAACCTCTCTTGCATGTGTACCGCATATATAGTAGCTGAGGGACCCAAGAAGCATCCTACTTGCTGGGCTAAAACATTGAATGTCATCTTGTTTGAAGAAGGGGATTAGGAGAGAGCCTGTACCATTCTGGCCGTTCCCCTCTTGTTCCAGGATGTTCCATTTCCTTGAGCACAAAGAGGACCCAGGGATAGTGCCCAGGCCTTGAGTTCAAACCCCAGGACCAGCAAAAACAAACAAAACAGCAAAAGTGAAGCTGGAGGCATGGTTCAGAAGTAGAGCACCACTCTAGGAAGGGTGGTGCTCTGAGTCCAAACGCTAGTACAGCTAGAACAAAAGATGGCATCTTGTAGCTGTGCACTCATAAGGTAGAAGGGATGAATAGCTCCTGGTGTCTTTTTTTCCTTCCTCAGTCCTGGGGCTTGACCTCAGAGTCTGTGTGCTGTCCCTGGGTTCCTTTGTGCTCAAGGCTAGTGCTCTACCACTTGAGATACAGTACCACTTTTGGTGTTTTCTGAGTAATTTATTGGAGATAAGAATCTCATGGACTTTCCTGCCTGGGCTGGCTCAGATCTCAGCAATCTTCAGATCTCAGTCTCCTGAGTAGCTAGGATTACAGGCATAAGCCACCAGCGCCGGTACTGGTGCCTCTTTTTCTAAGGATACTAATCCCATTAGAGTCCTCAAGACCTGATCACTGGCCTGAAGGCCTCATTTCCCCTTACTGTCACCTTGGAAGTTAAAATTTCAACATGTGAATTTGGGGGTAGAGGGGGACAAACATTTAGATCACTGCAGCAGCAGGGTTCCTGACTTATATCTTTCCCTTTTCCAACTTCAGAACCAGCAGCTTAGGATCTTTGGATCTCTCATTGCTCTTTTGACTCTGACTTCTCTGGCATCCTTCTTGGAGGGATGCTATGATGGCAGTAGGCCCACCCAGATAATAGAATTTCCTCATCTTGTGGTGCTTAATCTGCAAAGTCCCTCTTGCCCTGAAAGGTAACATTCATGGCTCCCAGGGATTAGGAGATGGGCCGTTCTTCAGGCAATCACGTTGTCATCTTCCCTGCTTGGCTGTGTCAAGAAAGACAGGTGGCCATATTGAGGAAGAAGTGATTCTGTCCAGCCTCCCCTGTGGTACCAGCCCCAGGTGACTAAATACACAGAAGGAAAAAAAAAAAGTGGCAGTCATCTTCAACTGCAGCTCTGGATTTGTGGCTGCCGTTCTCTGAGCAGGATTCCAGCTGCTGGAGGAGTCTTCTGCCTCCTCAGCACCTCTAACTCAGACTCACACCTTGCTCAGAGGCAGCCTGGTGGTGCTGGCTCGTGAACATGTCCAGGTGGAATTCTTTCTCCCAGAGAAGGCCAAAAATAGGAACTTGATCTGCCTGGCTTCCTGTTTCTCGTTCTGTCCCATGGGAAAAGGAGAGAAGGTTGGAGCCCTGGAAACATCATGTGGGACAAAATGAAGGACACAATTCATTATCGTAACATCACTGAGGACAATGATATCCAATATATTTTAAATTAAACTTTAATATCTATGAAATTAAATTTAATGAATGTTTTAATTAAACATATATTTATTAGAGTTTAATAATTCATCAGCACTGGATTTATTTACATTATTTTTGTTTTATTAAAAATAATACATATAAAATTAAAATAGCTTAACGAAGATGCTATGCTGTAAAATAGAAGTACTGTCCTCACTTAAATCTCTTAGATCCCTTCCTCAGAAACAAATAATGTTTCTTGTCTATTCTTAAAAATGTGTTTATTTTTCTAATGTTGGTTACTGAAACCAGGACCTTGTGCATATTGGGTAAGAACTCTACTACTGAGCTACGCCCGGCCCTAGACTGGCCTTGAACTCCTAAGTTCAAGTGATTCTTTTATCTCAGCCTAAGTGAGGGGCTTAGAGGAATGTGCCATCTGAACTTCTGTATATCATGCTACTTCTTTTTTTTTTTTTTGATTGGTACCAGGGTTTGAACTCAGGGACTTGCACTTGTTCATCTAGTTGTTCTGCCACTTGATCCATGACTCCAGCTTGTGTTTTTGTTGGTTATTTTAGAGATGGAGTCTCTTGGACTTTTCTGCTTGGGCTAGCCTTAAACCTCAGTCTTCAGATCTCAGCCTCCCACGTGACTAGGATTACAGACATGAGCCACCGTTACCCTATATGACCTGTCACTCTTATTCCTATCAGATTTTCAGGACCGGAATCATGCATGATGCCAGAAACTGGACAGCTTTCTCTCTTTGAAGGCAGACATGTACTTTTCAGAGAGGTATTGAAATTACACTAGGGATACAAATTCACACATTATTTTATGCCATTTCTAGGCCATCATTTTATCTTCCCCTGAGCTATTTACTGCATGGAAATTTCCCACACTATGCAAATTTCACTCGATTTATGCAAATAATTTACTGTGGGTTCCCAAACTCTAGCACCTGTACCAGCTAGAATCGGATGATTCAGGCATTGGAGCATTAAAGTGCAAACGCTTAACTCAAGGAATCTCTTGGGGGAGAGTGGAGCATTGGACGAGGGACAGCAAACGCTGCAAATAGCCTGCTACCCTTCCAGGCTGTGCTGAGTCCTGCCGCCTCCCTACCCGCCTTCCCTAGTTACCTGCAAGCCCCTTCCAGGTGGTAATGACTATTTGGAGTAAATATTTTGATGTGAGTGGAATGATTAAACCTCAGCTGTGGCTCTGAGCAGAACTTTAAGGCAATTAGGTTTCCCAATCAGTGCAGGTGAGGGAGACACGGCGCCTGGCTGCACTCAGCTAGCTGCTGTAAGAAGTCTTATCTAGATTTCTAAAGTGGGCTTCCTAGAGGAGAGAGTGAAGAAGCAAGGGCTGAAACCTCGGGGACACCTTGGAATCACCTGGGGAGTTTGCAAAAGGATTTTGACCTAATCAATGGGCAACCTAGGTGAGGGGAGTTTAAGAACCTTGGCAGGGGGGACTAAGGCGCAGGACAGGAGTCAGAAGGGCGCTGCATGGCTTCAGTGACACAGAACTTATTCTTCCCCTTGTCTAGGCCTCTGCTAGTCCAGTGATGGGCCCTGAGAGACGCCTGGAGGTAAGACTCAAACAGTAAGAGTGGCTTTTAAGAACAGCTTCCACGGAGCTGTCACTAGCATATCCCAAACTGCCTATGTTTCTATTCTTTGGATGAATTTCAGCCACCACCCTCATCTACATGCTGAGTATAGCTAGGCGTTGGTTTGCCAGGGCTTTGCCATAACCAGGTTCTACGGGCTGGGTGATTAAAACCATAGAGAGTTATTTTCTCTCGGTTCTGGGAACCAGAAGTCCAGGATGAGGTTGTTGGCAGGGTCGGTTCCTTTGGAGGCCTTGCTCCTAGCTTGCTGACGGTGTCTGCCCCCTTCATCCTTGCCTCCTGTTCCCGCGGTGCGTGTCTGAGTCTCAGTCTCCTTGAAATGACACTGCTTGCTATATTGGATTCCAGCCCACCGGAAGGATTCATTTGACCGTAGGTTCCTATATAAAGGTCCCTGTCTTCCAGTGCAGTCATACTTGTAGGTTCTGGAGGGCCGGCCTTCAGCACCTGCATTTTGAGGGGACATAATCAGCCCACACCCACCGATCCCTTCCAAAAATTTCCTGGAATCCTTTGGAATCCCTCTTTTCTGTTACCACAGATTAGTTTGCATTTCCCTAAGATTTTCTATAAGTGGAATCTCATAATATATATATATATATATATATATATATATATAATCAGACTTCCCCTTCCCAACTCAGCCTCATTATATTTGGATTCCTTGATGCTGTGGGCCTCACTAAGGTTGCCCCTCGCTTTCTTTTTCTCTTCTTTTCCTTCTGACAAGATCTTGCTATATAGTCCAGCTGGCCTTGAACTCGTGATTGTCCAGTCTCAGTCTCCTGAGTGCTAGAATTACAGGCATGTGTCGCCGCACCCAGCTCCTTGGTAGATCTTCTTCCTGGCTATCTGGTCACATAGCTGCACCACAGTTATCATTTACTCGTGGACGCACCCTGGAAACATTTCCGGTTTTTGTCTGTGGTGAACAAATTGGCCAGGAACATATGTGGACACTTAAGTTCAGCAGGCACATTCCCTGTGTTATCTTTCTGAATCTTTGGATTCATCTTTCCTGATCCTGCAAAGCAAGTGATGTGCTTCTCAGGCTGTAGATGAGAGACCTGAAGCAAGAGGTGACTGCCCTGCCATGTAGGAAGGAACTGGGCCTCCCTGGGTCCTGTATGTCTCCAGTGCGGATATCCAGCCATCTCAGATGGTTTTCCCTTGAGCGAATGACAGAATTCACACCGTGTGAGGCGTTTCCCAGCGTGACTCAACGGGTCTAGAAGCTTGCTTCCCTCTCTGCACACAAGTTTAGAAAAGATAATCTTCTCAGCAATTTTTCCTCAGCTGCCTATGGTGGTAAGCCCAACAGAAAATGGCAGGTTTCCTACCAGAAACCTTAAAAGCCAGGAGAGCTTGGAAGTGGAGGCGCCTGTTGTTAGCTCTGGTGTGATTAACGGTGGGACCTGCCATTCAAGGAGCCTGGAGGCCACACCCACAAGTGAATCTTGCTTATTAGCAGCTCTACTCAAAACTAGCTCTGGGGCTAGGAAGGTGGCTCAGTGGTAGAGCACTTGCCTTGCATGCATGAGGCCCTGGGTTCGATTCCTCAGCACCGCATAAGCAGAAAAGGCCAGAAGTGGTGCGGTGGCTCAAGTGGTAGAGCACTAGCCTTAAGCTGAAGAGCTGAGGGACAGTGCCCAGGCCCAGAGATCAGGCTCCACAACCAAAACAAAACAAACTGGCTCTGACTAGACACATTTCCAAAGATTAGAGAGGAAGCTTTAGAACTTGGTCTGGCTATAGTCGACACCCAGCCCATTTCTCTGTTGTTTAATTCTTTGCCTCTTGAGAGTTCCTTTGTGAGTCTAGGTTGTGGGACACAAGTGGGTTGTGTTGTGTGCCTGTGTGTGCTTGTGTGTATGTGTGTACATGTATGTGTACTCAATTTTCTAGGCAGGTGGGAGGGGTTAATACTATTCCTTAAGTTGGAGTGTTTGCGGCCACACATGAGGTATGATTTGAGAAGTAAAAGCACATCCTCAATCAGGAATATTTCACCTAACACTCTAGCCCCCTAGGCCAGCTGAAGACCCTTTCATAGAGCCTTAAATCATTGGTTTTTTCTGTGAACACTTTACAGATACAGATTCCAGCAAGTCTGTGGTACAATTTCTCATTTAATCACTTCAACACCAGGGGAAAACCACCTTGATTGACAAGGGCGTTCAGACTAGAAGAGAAGAAGTTCACCCACGAAGATCTCTCAGGACATATTGGGGAGGCAGGTTTTCAGCCTCCAGGTTGTTCCAACTGGACACGCAGGCCTAGGACAACACTTCCCTTTGCAAAGCTTTAAGTCTTCTCCCCTCAGCTTCAGTCCTGGAGGTCCTGAACACCTAAATCCTACTTCTCAGACCATTCCTCCGCTCCTCTGTAGCCAGAGGATCTGTGTCTGCTAAACCACCCCTAGACATCTGGAAAGCCAACACTCTCTGTGGGGCCAGGCCAGGGGGACAGGAAGACTCCCCTCTCCCCCATGAACCATGCTTGTGACTAGGAGAGCTGCCTGCCAGAGAAAGCGTCCCAGGCACCTTGTAACGGTTCTATGAACTGAGAGCCTTAACCAAGAGCAGTGAAGTAGGATGGGTTTGGACTCCAACAGGCCAGATAATTCCAATCCAGGCCCTGCTCTTTGGTGTGATCCTGAAGAAATCTCTTCACAGCTCGGAGCTTAAGATTCCTCATTTATAGAAGACGGATTATGAGTTACATCAGCCTTTTAGCGTCCTGGTACAAGTGACCTCAGATGATGGTTATGATGGCCTTTGAACAGTGTCTGACACATAGTAGGTTTTCACCTTGTATTCATTTCTTTCTCTTCTCCCTTCCTTGTTTCCTTTGGCACGGATGACATAGGTTGCAATTTTTAGAATGTTTGTTACTAAATAGTAAACAGGATACAAAGGATGTAATCACAGACAAACCGGAATAGGGACATTATTGATTTAGTGCTTTAATGTTAAAAAAAAAAATCAAGCTTCTCAAAGAGCCTTTCAATCAGGCATATTGTGCAGTTCCCCAAAGCTCTGCAGGGGCGGCCCAGCTCCCGCTGCTCCCGGTCCTCGTTCCTCATCACAAACCTGCCTGTGCTGATTTGCTCCTACGACACGTTGAACCAGAAGCTCAGAAAATCACCAGCTGGGGGTTCACACAGCCCCAGAAGGGGGCTCGGTCCTTTGCCTTCCTTGGCGGAGGTGGAGGCAGCCTCTGAGCTGTCTGCTTGTGTTCTGGGGCCCAGAGTCCAACAGAAGCGATCTACATTGGCTGACCTAAAAAATACTGGTTCCAGGAAGGAAGGGAGGAAAGAGAGAGGGAAGGGGGGTGGGGAAGAGGATGGGAGTGAAGGAAAGAAGGGAGGAAGGGAGAGATGGAGGGAAGGAAGGAGGGAGGGACAGAAGGAAGGAGGAAGGTTTTGCAGTCAGAGAGTTCTCTTTGCCTTCCAGAATGACCAGGGTTCCTTGGCTTCTTGAACACAGGAAGCCATAGGTTTTCCGAGGGCTCTGCAGGAAGAAGGAAGGGCAGCTCTCCTAACCCAGCCCGGGCTGTGACCAGCAGCTGCCCTCGGCCCTCACTTCCTCCAGGATCCTCCAGGCTGCAATCCTTCACTTGCTCCCTCTCTCCCTCCACCCCCTCCGCATTTCCATTTTGGCTCAGCACCCTGTTCTCATCCCAAGCCTCAGCCAGTTTCCTGATGCTTGGCCTGACTTCCCCCAGCATGGACACACCCTCCAGCTCTGAGCTGGCTGCTTACACTGCTCTATCTCCCATGGGCCTCCCCATCTCTTGTCTGTTCCCCAGACTACAGGACCTGAGGTCTGGTCTTCTCCAGCTAAGGGGACTGTCTGATCTCAGCTTAGTCCCCATCCTCGCATTTACTATTTACATGCAGTTGGTGTGTCCCTGGCTCTTGTCTATCAGTGAAAGGAACAAAGGCCAAAGGAGAGGCCACCCTCTTGGTCACACATCCCAGACACTACAGACCCCAGACCCTGGACTCCAAAGCTGACCAAGGTCTCTGATCCCTGGTGACTGGGAATGTTTCTTTTACCTTTGTGCTGGTCCTGGAGCTTGAACTCAGGGCCTGGGCGCTGTCCCTGAGCTTCTTTGGCTCGAGGCTAGTGCTCTACCAGTTGAACCATAGCTCCACTTCCGGCTTTTTTGGTAGCTAATCAGAGATAGGCATCTCACAGACTTTCCTGCCTGGACTGGCTTCCAATCGTGATCCTCAGATTCCGGCCTCCTAAGTAGCAAGGATTTACAGGCCTGAGCCACTGGTGCCCTGGTGGGAATGTTTCTTTCTTCATCTGGATAGAATGCCTCCCACTTACCAGTTTTAGGCCAGATTTAGCTGGGTTTTCTGTTACATGCAGGTAACAGTTTCCTAAGTGATTAATATAGGAAGTGGAGTGCTACATGTTGATAGGGGTTGCAGGACTAGGGGCATTGTCGTTGAAGAAGGTGTGCATAGGTAGCATTCCTGGGACAGGCTGGGACCTTCGGGACTCGGGCCTGATGACAGATCATTGGACCATTGGGAATGTGTGCTCAGAAGGAAGTTTTCGCGGAGCCCTTTGAGTTCTCCCAAGGAGGGAGAGCTCTCTTTGGCTGGTTTGTGATATCAATACGGCAGGGGCACCTGCCATGGCCTTCTGTGCCCTCAGGTGACATGGCCAAGGGGCGTCTCCCTACTTCAGAGTCTGCTGTTGCCATTTGGACTTTGGATCTTCAGTATGGTGAGCTAAATACATTTCTTCTCTTATAACATTACCGGCTACAGGCGGTTTGTTACAGTTGCAAAAAGCTGACTAATGAATACCAGGAGAGAGATCATGGAGAGATCCCGGAAGCTGGAAAGCAGATGGCAGATGATGCAATGAGCAGCGTCTGATTAAGAGCATGCGTCCTGGAGGTGGGGTAAGAAGGACCTGTGTGGCGAAAGCGGAACGGAAGTGCACGCAGACATTAATCCTGCCCCACAACTCCGGCCAAATGACAAAATGGGGTATTACTACTTTTATCTGGAATGGCCGCAGGGCTGCCCTGCACTGGGCCAGTGAGCAGAGTCCATGGTACTTTTCGGCACCTCACCCATGTTTTAATTTTAATTTGTTTTAATTTGAGTACGGTACTACTGAATATATAAAATGAAACCAGTCTGGAGTGCCTTGAACCAACTTGGTCACGAAATGCAATTTTGATGGTGTTTGATGGAGGGAAAGCAGAGACGCTCACGGTCCAGGAAAGTCATATAACCTTCATCTGGAGTCCCATCCCAACGCGATGCCCGCTGGTGACAACCCCCCCTCTGTTTCTCCACCACCCGATCAGCTCTTTAGAGTTTCGCAGTTAAAACTGAAGTGAGAGCAAACCCTCACTCTGCAATGAACTCAAGCCCAGAAGTCTTGAAGGTGGGGGAGGAGGAGGTTGTGTCTACAAGCTCAGGAGCTCAGTCACTAGAACAGAATGGAAAGCCAAGATCTGACTGACCACTGGTGTGAACAGCTCACATGATCAGACTGAGACCCAGGGCTGAGCTCAGGAGATGGCCCCTGTGTACCTAGGAGACCAGAGTCACAGTGTTATAATTATTATGAGGTCTCCCAAGTGTCCTTAGAGGGGGTGTGCCAAGCATTATGGCTTCACATAGGGGGGAATATTTGAGTGTTAAAAATACAGTGAGAAGTTCTCACAGATGACACAGGAGTTTGTTTTTTTGGCAATTGTGGGGCTTGAACTCTGGGCTTGGGCACCGTCCCTGCATTCTTCAACTCAAGGCTATCGCTCTACCACTTGAGCCACAGCACCACCTCTGGTTTTCTGGTGGTTAATTGGAGATGAGAGTCTCACGGACTTTCCTGCCCAGGCTGGCTTTCTACCGAGATCCTCAGATTGCAGCCTCCTGTAGCTAGGATTATAGATGTGAACCACCGGTGCCCAGTGCACAGGAGGGTTTTGAGCTAGGGTAACCATAAGATTGGAAGGTCAGCGGCATGGAAGAGCATTTTGTACCTAGAGAAATCACACAAGCATGACTCTCCCAAGAGTGCCGAGAGCATGGTATATAGCTTGTCAGTGTTCAGGTTTGAGTTCCAATCCTGCTAGTTCTTACTGGGTGTGCCCTCTGACACAGTGATATCAGATGCAGTGAGGAGCGGGTGGAATGCTTACAGCAAGAACTCCCAAGAACTGTTCTCAGGACTTCCATCAGGAGTCAAGTGCTGTATAAACATCACCTGTGATGCTAACCATGGAGCAGGGCCATTTCTTCAAGTTCCATTGATGAGCTGTGAGCTTCCTGGGAGCTCAATCAGGCTGCGCCTCCCCCCCCCCCCCCATCAGCTTCCAGAACTCTGAGAAAAACGTATTTTTTTGTTCATTGTCACCCAGGGCATAGCACTTGGTTATATATAAGTGCAAACCGACTCCTTTCATTGAAATATTATCCTGGGCATGGAGGACCAGCAGAAGGAGCCCCGCCTTTCATATAGGAGGGGAGAGGCTGGTCCATCCCACTGAAGGTAGCCCTCCCACGGGCAAGCGTCCATTGCAGGTGATGGCCATTAGGTGGCAGTGTGGCTAGCAGCACTAGCTAGTCTTCCTGGATTGGAACCGGTGGGAGCCACGTCCAGGCTTCTGAGGATAATCAAGTGAAGAGACCTGAGCTGGCCTGGCCTCCGGAGTGTGGAGTACTCCAGGGAAGAGCCCGTGGCCTCAGGATCCACTGGGCTGGAGACTGGGGACCAGCCTGCTTGGGAATCTCAAGACTCCTGGCTTCCCTCAGCTCACCATCAATCTATCACCAGGGATATTAAGGAAGAGAGTCATTTATTTTATTTCTATCTCTTATTAGTGCATTTTACCGGCACAAAAGGATTTTATTGCAATATATCCATTACATGCACGTGATGTACCCTCTTTATTATTCTTTCTTCTCCCTCCCTTTAAAGTGTGTGTGTGTGTGTGTGTGTGTGTGTGTGTGTGTGTGTATGTGTGTGTGTATGCCAGAGTTGGGGCTTGAACACAGGGCCTAGTGATTTTGCTTGGCATTTTTTTTTTTGCTCAAGGCTGGCTCTCTACCACTTAAACCACACCTCCACTCTTGGCTTTTTGCTAGTTAATTGGTGACAAGAATCTCATGGACTTTCCCACCTGGCTGGCTTTGAAGCTTGATCCTCAGACCTCAGCCTCCTGACTATCCAGGGTTACAGAGCTGTGGGCCCCTGGCCCCAAGATTCTTAATTTTACGTTGCAGATGATGGAAAGAGCTCAGAGAGACACATTCACTGGATTGCACCGAAGCCTGGGCTGGGACTCACACGAGTCTGGTTCCTGGGCTCACATTTATCACCCCCGTCTTTCTTCAAGCGGCAGGAGCTGTGAGGCCCCTTTCAAGTCTGCATTTCTTCACCTAGGAAGGCTCCCAGCTGGGCTGAGCTGAGACCTCATCTCTTCCACAGGGGACCGCAGGCTGCAGACTTGCTGCCCTTGGGGCAGCCTCAGTTGCTTTTCTACAGACCCAGCTTGTCTGAAACTTAGAGATAAGGTTGTCTTCAAAGAGCCTTTC
The DNA here is from genome assembly GCF_000151885.1 of Dipodomys ordii. Taxonomy (NCBI): domain Eukaryota; kingdom Metazoa; phylum Chordata; class Mammalia; order Rodentia; family Heteromyidae; genus Dipodomys; species Dipodomys ordii. The sequence goes on from NW_012267229.1 coordinate 20,819,606, forward strand.
AGCCCTTCCGTACCTGAGCGAGCGCAACGCCATCCTACAGCCGATCTCGCCTGCCCATAATTTAATTCCTCTCCGGCACAAAGAAATGAGAAGTCAATTGTGTGTATGTGTGAATGTAACTGTGTGCATGTGTGTGTGTGCGTGCACACGTGATGTCTGCTGCCTGGTGTAAGGGAAGGGAGAAGGAAAGAAGCAACTAGATAAAACCCCAGTGTGGGAGGGGGGAGGGTGTCAACTCCTTGTTCTCAGCCATCGGCTCCTATCAAGCTTGTCAAGAGAATGCCTTGAAAACTCATGTTGTCTGAGTTTTCTGGAAGAGAATTCAGACGCCTAACACATTGTAGGAGGAACCTATTTATGATGATATCAGGCTCCTTGCTCCATCCATTCATCATACCTGTGTCTTTCCTGACAATCTCTCTGGGCCTCAGTACTTCTAATAATTGTCCCACACTAGACTGCAAATGTGGCAGTGTTTTATTTTATTTATTTATTTTATCATTGTTGTATGAATGAAGAAGTCATTTAGTTAAGCAGGAAACACATGCCTGGAAGGGCAGAGGATGATGTGTAATTTTTCTCTAATCTGCACCTGTGTGTCACAATACAAGCTAGTTCAACCCATCTGCATTTTCTTTGGGAAACTGCCTTTTCTTGAAAATACAAAGGTTACATGTCATTGAATCTACAATGAAGTTGGGGATTTTTTTTCTTTAAAGTTTAAAAAGGAAACATTTCAAAGGTCTAGATGTGGATCAGATTGTGACAGCCCAGCAGATATCCTTATGAAGACAACCAAATCTGTGAATTCTCAGAACCCCTGGTTTGTGCATTCCTAGACAGGTAAAGGGGGCCGGACACTGCCCTGTGGTGTTCTCCAAGTGGCCACAAGATGGCGCTGCTGCTGCTTCTCAGGCCTGACCACAGAGCGCCCGCCTGTTAGCAGCAGGAATCATTAGCTTGAAAAGCTCTCTACAAGTTAGAAGTGATTGCCTGATGGAAATCCTTCTTGACGAATCTTGAATTTTAGCTAATGATGGAGGCCTTTTGGAGGAGCTCTCGGCGGTACACTGCCCTCTTGTTGTGCTTGCCAAAGCCTGGTTTCCTCCCAGAGAAGGAATAATGAATGACTGGGTCTGGAAAAGGACAAGTCTCTCTTCAACCCCTGGCACAGTGAGCTTCTAGAAGGTCCCATAGATAGTTCTTTCTAGCACAAACCTGTCTCCGATGGGGTCTTCCATCCTGGCCCCTTGAGTCTTCTCCCAGAGATCCAATTTGTCCCTTGGCAGTTGGTCTGTCTGCTGGGTTCCATTTGGTATGAACCTCTGGTCTGGCTACTTGAAAATCAGTTCATTCATTCATTCATTCATTCCCTCAGGCACTCATTCATCCATTCAATATCCACTGAGGACTTGCTGCATTCCAGGTACTATGCTAAGGACTAGAAAGTCACTTGTTAATGAGACTGAGATTTGGACGCCTCTGTCTCCTTTTGCCTGGGCCTTCACTCTGGTGGAGGCTCCTTTTCCCTCATCTCTATTTTTTTTTTAATGGATGCCTTACCCAATTAGATTATTTGAACTTTTGCTTTAGTGCTGCACTGGAGCAAACCCTCCAGAGCCCCGACTGTCCCTGGTCACCAAAGCAGTGGGCCTGCATCAGGTGGGTGGCGAAGGGGACCGAGGGTGGAGATGTTTCTGGGAGGCAGATGTTTTCAAACAAGGACGGATGGGTTTCCTGGGACACGAACTTCCAGTGCTCAAAATCGCAAGCCCTAGGTCCACAGGGACAAGCTGGCCACCACTGGTCAGTCACAACCCTTTCAGGTTTAGAATCCTTTTTCCTCCCTTCTCCTCCCCCCTCTTCTCTTCCTCTTCCCTCGCCTGCCCTCCTTTCCTCTCCTTTCTTCTCTTCATCTTCTCCTTTCTCTTCTCTGCCCTCTGTTCTCACTTTGCTACCTTTCCCTCTGCTTCAATTTGCTTTCTCGCTTGCTTTCATTTTTGGCAGTAGTGGGGATTGAACTCAAGTGTTCGCTTGTGCTTGTTAGGCAAAGCCTCTACTACTGAGCCATGCCAGGTCTAGCTGCTTGAAGGACATTATATAATTGTAATGGCCCAGGTTCATTCATTCATTCGCTTATTCATTGACCCCCCTCATTCATTCATTCATTCATTTATGCATTCACTATTCATTCATCCCTCATTCATTCACTTACTTGTCCAATATCCAATGAGCACTTGCTATGTTCCAGGTGCTGTGTTATGGTCTAGAAATGTATTGAGTTTCTCCTCAGGCCCCTGTCCTGCCCTTCCCCAGAGCTGTGAGCTACAGCCTCCCTAACATTCTTGTCTAGGTTGGCCTCCAACCCAATCCCCCTGTCTCCCAAGTAGCTAGGATTACAGGCATGAGCCCAGGAACACCCACTTGGTGTTCCTGAGGTCCCAGCTACCATACTGTGAGGGGGTAATGAACTGTCCTGAGACTGCCAGCCATCTTTGGAGTTGCCCATTGGGTGGCTTGGTGTGAGGGAGCAGGGCTGAGCATGCTCATTCGCTCATTCTCAGGTCAGTCGGCATCTGAGCCTCAGCAGCTTTAGTTGCTCTAATTATCTCCGTCTCACAGATCTGTGCAGAGCATCAGGTGAGGCCCTGCATAGAAACTGTCAGGGAAGAACTGGAACACTCCGGGCATGGCCAGATGTCAATCACAGGCACTGAGTGATGGAAGCAAATGGCGGGGTTGGCATGGGAGACAGGAAGTCTGAGGCTGCACACTGAACTGCGGATTGCAGAGCCGGGTGTGGGGAGGTGGTGGCCCAGCCCCGGTGGGACTGGCCAGGTAGGCCTGAGCCAGGATCCCGTAAGGCCCTGTCTTAGAATTTACCCTGGTGGCAGGAGGGATTTTAAATGGGAGAGTGATTCTCTCAGTCTGAACTTTAGTATGGTCTCTTCCACATCCCCAGCTCCTATGCAGATAAAGCTGGTTACAGCCTCCTATTGTACTTCCCCCTGACCGTTTCCCTTGTTTCCTTCATTTCAAAATGTCAGCCTTTTAGTTGGGCACCAGTAGCTCACTCCTACTGAGGAGGCTGAGATTGAGGATCATAGTACAAAGCTAGCCTGGGCAGGAAAGTCAGTGAGACTCTTATCTCCAACTTCACCAGCAAAAAGCTGGAAGTGGAGCTGTGGCTCAAGTGATAGAGCACTAGCATGGAGCAGAAAAACCCAAGCAAGAGTGCAAGGCTCTGAGTTCAAGTCCCAGGAATGGCACACAAACAATTTCAGCCTTTTCAATTTTTTTTTTTTTGGGTCCAGTTGTGGGGCCTGAACTCTGGGCCTGGGTGCTGTCCCTCAGCTCTTCAGCTCAAGGCTAGTGCTCTACCACTTGAGCCACAGCGCCACTTCC
>NW_012267229.1:20823060-20857985 GCF_000151885.1 Dipodomys ordii
CTGTCCCTCAGCTCTTCAGCTCAAGGCTAGTGCTCTACCACTTGAGCCACAGCGCCACTTCCGGCTTTTTTTCTTTTTGCTTATGTGGTGCTGGGAAATCGAACCCAGGGCCTCAGGCATGCAAGACAAGCGCTCTACCGCTGAGCCACCTTCCCAGCCCCTAGCCTTTTCAATTTTTATGTTTGTGGAACCAGAGATGTGAATACAGGGCCTTGTGTTTGCTAGTCGGACATATTACCACTGAGCAATAACTCCAGGCCTGTTTATTACACTGGTAATTTTTAGGGTTGGGTCTCCCCTCCTGAGCCTGGGGGCAGGGTCACGTGTCTGAGCCATGATTGGCCTACTTTGCGGCAGGAATCCTTCCATCACAAGCTGACCCCGCCTCCTCCACTTCCCTCTGTTGATGGGCATCTCATGGACTTTTCTGCCCTGGCTGCCTTGGCACTGCAATCCTCCCGATCTGAGCCTCCCAGATAGCTAAGATGATAGGAAGGAAGGAGCCACGGGACCTAGCCCATTAAACACTTAGCTAATACGTTAGCAAACACTTAGGAACACGTGACCTCTGAAGCTAATGGGGTGGGATGTCCAAGCCCCTGGCAGGGGGACTAGGTTTTCCAGGGTCCCTGCCTCTGACAGAGATCCTTGGCTCTCTGGGGATGTCTGCAGATGGGACCCCAGTGACAGGCCCCAGGGAGGCCATGCCAGTGATCCGGACCCAGCGCCAGCCTCCTCGGCTTCCTGGCCTGTGGCTTCCCTCTGCCTGGTGAGCTCTGAGCGTACACCTGCTAAGCCTGTAGAGCACCCCTGCTCTTCCAGCCTTGGGACTTGCCAGGGGAATTCAGGTGAGAGGAGGGGCGGGCTGACCTTGCTGAAGGTCAGGGGCATCCTGGGATCTCTGCTCTGGCAGAGTCTTCCTGTCACTGCTGCTGCCTGACCATGGCCACCAGAGCCTCCCTCTGCTCTTTAAGCGGGCAGCGGTCCTTCTGCCCCGTGTGGATCCACGAAGGGCAGCTGGAAACATGGGTGTGATCCAAGGCCTGTGGCTGGTGCCCTCACCCCTGCTCCTGCTCTGGCCTGGTTTTGTCCACTCCCTAGGATTAATTTCATCCATACTTGGGGCTTACTCACATCCTTGTTCTTTTTTCGCCCTAGAGCTTGAGACTCAGGGCCTGGGCGCTGTCCCTGAGCTTTTCTGCTCAAGGCTAGAGCTCTACCACTTCAGCCATAGCTCTATTTCCAGCTTCTTGGTGGTTCACTGGAGATCAGAGTCTCATGGTCTTTCCTGCCCAGGCTGGCTTCAGACTGTGATTCTCAGAACTCAGCCTCCTGAGTAGCTAGGGTGACAGGCGTGAGCCACCAGCACCCGGCTTGCCAACATCATGTATTCCTGTCTTGAGCAGGATTCGCTACCCAGGCTCCATCCTCACAAACTCCCATTCCTGGTGGCGGTGTCACCCAGGGCAAGCGATCGCCAGGGGAGGACTGTGGGGGGAGAACTTGGCAGAAGTAAACTTCAAGGTGGGGCCAGGTCTGTTTCTCTCCAGGCCCAGAGCCTGCCCTTCCCCCTCCCTCCCCCAGCACTGCCTCCCTGGGGACTAGCCCATGAACTGGATCCTGAGGTTGGCCAGATAGCCTGTGTTTAGAGTTGGGACAAGCCTGGCTACAAAAGTAGGAGCAGGTATCTTGTTCAAAATGACCCCAGAACAACTGCAGAATGTTTTCTTGGTCCTGCAGCATCCTCCACCTTACCTGACCTTGGAGATTGTGTTGGCAGTGGAGGGAGGTCCCACACTAGCCACAAGCTGTGCCCTGGATGAGCAAAGGCCCTGGAGCCAGTCAGCCTCACTTTGAGAACAGAAATGTCCAACAAGGGAAGCACAAGAGTGGCCCTCAGCATCCCCGTACTGAAGGAGAGAGGAGTAACCACACCGAGGACCCAGAGCTTGCTGTGCCCACCCCTACCAGGCAGCCTGTGGCCCCTGTGTGGGCCGTGGCTGGGCGGGGGAGCTGTGTATGCATCTCTTGAACCCCAGCTCTGACCGTGTAAACACCCAAGGTTAGGCACTGCTGGGAAAGCAACTGAGAAGTCAGTGTGGGCCCCTCTGATTCTCACAGATGAGGCTCATTAACCTCTGCAAACCTCAGATTTTCTCATCTGGAAAGTCTTTTGATTTTTCTCCCTTTCTATAACAATATCTTTGCAAATTTGCTCTGAGGATTAAGTGAAACACACACCACGTGTGGCTCTCCGAGTCTGACTCACAGTCGCGAGGCCTGAGTTCCCGATGTTCTGCGCTCCCAGTTCCCAGAGTCAGCTGACAACCCTTGGCCTTTCTCCCAGGCTTCACTCTTGCAGCCTGCTAAGTGTCCCCCTCCCCTACCTAGCCCTGCGTGGTACCACAAACCCATCGTCTCTGCACTCACAGGTATTGAGATATGTCCATGATGATAATAAAGGAAACTAGATCACATTTGTGGGGACATTTCATGGTCTGGATGTATCCTCCAGAATTCATAGGCTGAGTCAGGAGGTAGGGCTTCATGGGAGGTCTTTAGGTCATTGGGTTCTGCACTCATGAATGGATCTGTCCTCAAGAATGCCACAAAACAGACTTGTGGAATTGCTCATTCTCTTCTGTTTACTTCTGTTCTGGACACAGTAGTGTCTGCTCTTCACCCTTCTTCCTTCTACCATGTGAGGATGCAGTAACAAAATCCTAGTATCTGAACTTTCCAACCTCCAGAAAGGTGGGAGATAAATTTCCCTCCTTTACAACCACTGTTATAACACCATGAACTTATAGATCCTCTTTGTTCCAGTGTGTGTGTGTGTGTGTGTGTGTGTGTGTGTGTGTGCATATGTCTTCATGCCTATGTGACACAAAGCCTTTATACCAGAAACATCAGAAAACATTTTTTCTACATACTAATTTAGGCTTTTGTCACCATCCAACTCGATTACATAAATCTAGAAGTGGAGCCCAAGAGTCTGTATTGGATAAATCTCCAAGTGATTCTTACTCACACTGAAATTTGAGGTCACTAGACAAGATATTACTGTTTCCTTCCTTCCTTCCTTCCTTCCTTCCTTCCTTCCTTCCTTCCTTCCTTCCTTCCTTCCTTCCTTTCTCTCTCTCTCTTTCTTTCTTTTTTCTTTTTGCCAGTCGTGGGGCCTGAACTCTGGGCCTGAGCACTGTCCCTCAGCTCTTCAGCTCAAGGCAAGTACTCTACCACTTGAGCCACAGCACCATTTCTGACTTTTTCTGCTTATGTAGTGCTAAGGAATCGAACCCAGGGCCTCATGCATGCAAGGCAAGCATTCTACCACTGAGCCACCTTCCAGCCCACTGTCTCCTTTCTTACCCATCTCAGCTTTGTGTTTTCCCTCTCCTTTTCTCTTCTTCTTCTTTCTTGGAATTTAAAGAAAAGACCCAAAAGCACAGGAAATGTTCATATCTGGTGCGAAACACATTGTAATAATTAAAGCATTAATAAGTACCTATTAAATCATAATCACATTCATAAATATGCTTATAATTAAATGACAGTAGCTTAAATTAGAGTAACTGAGTTCTTCCTCTTCTTCAAGAGGCCAGGCACCAGAGCTGGCTTGCTCTCATGTACTGAGGTTCTGTGGTCTGGTATCTGCCAACCTTCTGCCATTATGTCTCAGCACATCTTGCCTGGTACCCTCCACTACCAAGTCAGGTGAACACACTGGTCTAATTATTTTATTGGTAATAGGTTTTTGAAATATGAACTCTTGGGGCTTTAGAGAAATAACTAGCTCAGTTCTATTTTCCACTTAACTAATTTCTGTTATCTTTAGTTATTCCTCTGCTCCCTCCAGTCTGTATTACTGGGTTTATGTGACTCCCCTGGCTGGGTGAGCTTCATCCCCATTGACAACAGAGAGATGAAGAAAACCTGAGCCGCTGTTCTTGCCCTGGAGTGTGGCCTCCTTGGACAGTTAAGAGTGGTGGAATCCAAGTCTATGCCTGCACGGACTGACTAGTAGAAGACAGTTGCTAGTGCCCCAAAATTTATTTTACAAACCTGAAATCCATTTTTCCCCTCCATCCAGATTCCTGCCTGTATCTCTCTTGAGATGGGGTCCTCCCCTGCCAACTTACCCTGAAATCACACCAGCTGGTCTTTTGTGTTCTTTTTTCTATCGTGATATTTTAAAATGGGGTTTGAAGTTCTAGACAAACTTGTTGTAGTCCTAGGCAATTCTGGCAATGTTCCCATCCTTGCTTTCTGCTGGTTGTTTTGGAGACGAGAGTCTATGAAACTGTTCTATCTGGTCTAGCTTTAAACTTTGATCCTTCAGATTTCAGCTTCCTGAGTGGCTAGGATTACAGGTGTGAGCCACCAGCTCTCATCTAATATTACATTTCTTTGAAGCAAGATTACATATTTTATATTTTATTTATATATAAATAAAGCACTTATATTTATATATAAATAAAACATATATTTGATTTATATTTTCAAAATTTTATGTATAAAATAATATATAAATTTATGTGTACTTTTATATAATTTATATAATTTTTATGTATTATGTATAAAATTTGAAAAAATGTGCACTAAATTGTTAAGGGATTGGAGGATCCTATAAGGCATAATGTCATAGCAATAGGATTTCGGTAATACATTACTGACTATTTACCATCAATTTACAAAAATAATACATTGCTTTCATAATCAAAAAAAAGTTTTTAAAAAATGTTTGTGTTGGGCTGGGAAGGTGGCTCAGTGGTAGAGTGCTTGCCTTGCATGCATGAGGCCTTGGGTTTGATTCCTCAGCACCACATAAACACAAAAAGCCAGAAGTGGCACTGTGGCTCACGTGGTAGGTGCCATGACTGGCCAAAAACAAACAAACAAACAAAAAAAAGTTTGTGTTTTGGGATGTAAGCAAAACTCTTGTCAGTGAAAACATTATTGCTTTTAATAATTTGACTTTCTAAATAGAGTCAAAAGTAACCTTTAGATAAGGAAATAAAATATAAGAGTAGGTGTCACAGAGGTTTAGAAATAAGAACACATAAGTCTAGGTGTGGTGACTCAAGCCTATAATCCTAGCTACTTGAGAGGCAGAGATCTGGAGATTCAAAATTTGAGTCCAGCCCAGGCAAAAAATGTTCAGTAGACTTCATTGCAACTAATGGCTTGGGTGTGTGGTGTGTGCCACGCATCCCTGCTACATGGGGACACACAAAAAGGAGGATCACCATCCAAGCTAGCCCAGATATAAACTGAGACGCGATCTCAAAAATAACCAACACAGGGCTGGCAAGGTGTCTCAGTGGTAGAGTGCTTGCTTTGCATGCATGAAGCCCTGGGTTTGATTCCTCAGCACCACATAAGCAGAAAAAGCCGGAAGTGGTGCTGTGGCTCAAAATCCAACACACAAAGGGCTGGTAGAATGGCTCAAATGGCCTAGCAAATGTGAGGCTCTAAGATCAAAACCTAACACTGCCCCCCCCCTCAAAAAAAGAAAAGAAAAGAAAAGAAGTCGACATTAACAATAGACTTAAAAGGGCAGAATTCAAATTACATATGCAAGGTGAAATAAAAGGACACAGGTTAGTTTAAACTCTAACTAGAGCCAACAATATAGATCCAGGGGGGCATTTAGCCTTTGCCGAATCCTGGGTCTGCAGACAAGTTTGGTTTGCAAGATCCTTGAGTGGAGACACCCGATCTTTGAATTTGTGGAATATATCATTTAGTGCAATTCACCTTTGGTTTTGGCGTGAAACAAAAGATGTTTAAGAGGCTATTTAATGCATCAAGGTATGGCTTATTTTTTTGTTTGTATCCATTTTAAGTTAGAATTTCATTCATTAGCTTTTATTGTGTTTGAAAAATGTTATTTTTTACTTAATTTTTTTTATTGTTATTACAAAGATGATGTACAGAGAGGTTACAGTTAGATAAGTCAGGTAAAGGGTAGTTTTTTTTTTTAGTTTTTAAGGTTTGATTTTAGAGTTAATATCTGTGAATAAAAAAACCAGCTTACTTAAAAGTTGAGGGTTTAGAGTTTGAATCTAATTATTGAATGCGTCTTACCAGTTTATTATTCAGAACTTGTGTGCTCCTGCTTATTTTTTAGTTTCCTTGATCTGCCATTGGGCTAAGAACTATGTCTTTTTTCCTCAGGGCTTGGGTGCTGTCCCTGAGCTTCTTTGGCTCAAGGCTAGGGCTCTACCACCTGAGCCATAGCACCACTCCACTTCTTGTCTTTATGTATATATTTTGACATATGCTCCATGGTACTTAAAGATTCAGAGAAAGTCATGCTGGGTATAACGGGGCATGCTTGTACTCCAGGTACTCAGGATATGGAGATAGGAGGATCCAAGTCTGAAGTCAGCTTAGGTAAAATTAAGTGGAGACGCTGTCAGCAAAACTAAACGCAAAAAAAAAAAAAAGACTAGGGGCATGGCTCAAGTCCTTGCCTAAAAAGTATAGGCCCTGAGTTCAATTCCCAGAACTGAAAAAAATGACAATAACAACAAAGTCAATGTCTACATTTTCATCACAGATTGACACATTAAAATGGCCTTATTCTTAAAATTTGATATAATGACCACTGGTTTTGTGTGTGTGTGTGTGTGTGTGAGTCGGCTTAAACTCAAGGCCTGGGCATTGTTCTTGAGCTTTTTTTTTTTTTTTTTGCTTGAGGCCGTTGCTCTACCACTTGAGCCACAGCTCCACTTCTGGTTCTTTGCTAGTTAATTGGAGATAAGAGTCTCGTGGACTTTTCTGTCTGGGCTGGCTTTGAAATAGGAGCCTCAGATCTCAGACTCCTGGGCAGCTAGGATTACAGGTGTGAGCCATTAGTCCCCAGCACTTTCTAGATAACATCTTTATGGAGATTTTTATCCACAGAATACATAGTCCACTCACTTAAAGTATATGGTTTGATGGGCTTTGGAGTTAACCATTGGTTTTAGAATATTGTCATCAGCCCAGAAAGAAATTCTGTAGCCATCTACTCTATTGCCCTGGGCATTAGATCATCACTTAAATTCCTTTTTTATCTTCCCAAATGAGGCTTAATGGGATAGACTTCCAGACCTCAGAATTAGGGCCAAAAGACCCTATTTATTTTTCCTGGGCCCAAGAAGGACAAGCTTTGTTGAAGCTGCAACTGAGTTTCCTTATGTTGCTCAGTCAAATCCTTAATAACTTTTCCTATTATAGAGAAGATCAGATGTGTGATAGCTATTTTTGTATATTTCATCAGTTAGCTCTTTCTGCTATTTACCAGTTTTGTCTTTTGGTGATGTTCATTTTTCATTTAGTTTTTGGTAAGTTCTCTGTCTCTATGAGTAACGGCAAGCTTTTGTCTGTAACATATGTTGAAAGTATTTTCCCAAGCTTATTTGTTGGTCAACCAGAAGGTTTTCATTTTTATGTGGTGCAATCTGTCAGTCTTTCCTATTTGGTTTCTGTTCTTGACATTATATTAAAAAAAATGTCTTCACCATCCAAGAATTATAGGATATTTACCTCAATTTCCTTATGGAGTTCTGCCTACTAGTTTATGTTAATATCTTTGAGTCATCTGGTTTTTATTTTAGTGTAAAATTTTATTTTTGGAGTCAGATAGGCAGTTAGCTTCATTTCTTTTTTATAAAGAATGATTAAGAGGGACAGGTATATTGGGGTATTTTCCTGAATCCTGGTCCTGTGATTGTAGCCATGTGGACTTCAGTAAAGTATTCCCTGAATCTCATTTCCTCATCTGCAAATTGAGTATAAAATACCAGTTATCTATGAAGAGTATAAGAATGTAGGGCACTTAGATAATGACCTGTACAGTGTGTAAACTGGTTATTTTTGCTTTTCTGGATAGATCATATACAGCAGTAGGAGAGCTTGTCTTCCTTCTGCCCATTTCTATGAGTTTCGATGGTTGAATGAGTTCCTAGCAATACATGATCCTAGTTAAGAATGGAAAGTTATGCTCTCGTGACCAATAACAAGAACCACAGGAATACTATTAGTAATAGACACAGGCTACGTTGTATACTGTCTGGAAATGCTGGGCACAAGAGGCACATGTCTACACATTTTCCTTGGGTTGGAACATGCCCACGCATACACTCAGGTAATTGCCGAAGTTCATTTTCAGTCTGCACGTCATCATGAATGCAAGTACTTCTAATTTCCCAATGTTGTCAGCAGATGGGAACTTCTCTATATCCTCTTTTGTATTCACTTGTCCTGTTGGTTGGTTAATAACCAACTCCCCAATGTACTTCCTATTAACTTCTTTTCATTGGCTAGAGTCCCTAAGTTGGTGTCTGAACACATACTTCTGATTGAACAGAGTTGAATCTGTCGCTGTTTTATACGAACATTATGTTGATGTTGAGACAGAGTTCCTGCTTCTTATCATATGTAAAGTTTGCTCATAGAGAAGGGTGTGATATTTGAAGTATACTAGCGGGGTAATTGCGAGACAATTGGTTCTCCCTCGATTGAGGCGAGGCTGCCCTACGCTTGGACGAGGGTTACCTGTTGGCAACTAATGGGGGCCTGGGTGCTCTTGCCAATTGTGACGGTGCAAAGCAGACTACACACGGTGACTTTCCAAGTGAAAATAGTGTAGAGAGGGGTAACGTGAGCTGAGGCTGGGAAGCAGTGTGAGGTGTGGTTGTGTAACAGTGAAAGGGAGGAGATGGGACGAAGGGAAGCGATGAGGGACGAATGCAGCTGTAGAGGGGAGCAGTCAAGGGGGGGCAAGTGCAGACAATGGCTGTGGTGAGGACGCTCCAGGGCCCGAGTGGAGCTGGGCCAGGAATGTTCACTTAGAAAGAAAGTGCTTCTCCCCTTCTTTACGACTACCAGCGAATGGATGCTGGGATTAGACCAGGATTCTTTATTTTATTTTATTTTTTGGTGGGTCCTGGGGCTTGAACTCAGGGCCTAATAAGCTCTGGCCCTGAATTCTTTTATTCACTAGTGCTCTAGCACTTTGAACCACAGCACCACTTCTGTGTTTTGAGTGATTCATTGGAGATGAAGAGTCTCATGGGGACTTTTCTTCCCGGGCTGGTTTCAAACTGCGATCCTCAGATCTCAGCCTCCAGAGTAGCTAGGATGACAGGCGTGAGTTACTGGTAGAACAGGGTTCTTAAGGGTCTTCAATAGAATTCTGTGAACTTTAATGGGGGAAACCTTACAGTTTTATTTTCCTTCAAATCAAATTGAAGCATACCATTTTCTACAGTACTGAAGTTACAATTATAGCTGTATCTGTTGTATATGTGGTTTTGCTAGTAATAAAAAAAATCACAGATGTTTTCATTTCACCTTGTATTTATTAGAGATACTTCAAACGTTGTTCATGTCCATCACTTCTTTGAGATCATAGAAGTTGTTAGACTCGTCGCTAGATCTTGTTGCATAATGCAACACATTTACAATAGCACTTCTCATTCCAATTGTCTTTGGTTTCCTTTGCCATCCATGGCATTTTACTTTATACATTAATAAGTAGAATTCTGGGGAGTGACATAGGTTTTTGATAGATTGCCAAAATAGTACTTAAATAAGTAAAATAGGTGGAGACACTGGGTTGGAGGGCACAGAAGGAGGTGTGTAACTGGAGATGCTCTTACCTCTGGAACTATAGGTGAGGACTATATTCAGAGGGAAAACAAAGGGATGATTTGAGAGGGGTTAGGATCAACACTTGGGCTTTCAAGAACCCCAATGTAGGAGTTGGTTCAGTTAGGTCCTGGACCCCAGGGTAGAAGATGGTGCTGGAGGAACCTGGTTCATGTGTGGAGAATCTGCACCTGCCAAGGGCTGCCCCATTGGTGTTAGAGGCCTCCTCTAACAACGGAGTTTGCAGATCGGAGACTAAAAGAGCCATACTTTGCCCCAGGCTGACTGGTAAGCCCAGACCAGTCCTGCAACGTCAGAGTCCTAGCTTCCTTATCTGTGAATTGACGTTTATTCCATTAGTTTTGATTAAATACCAGACAGGGATATAATTCCTGAGTGGATAAAATGAGATGCTGTGTCTGAAAATGGATGCTGTCTTTGAAGTAGCTTTCTTTTCTTTCTTTCTTTCTTTCTTTTTTTTTTTAAATCATCAGTATTTTTTCTACTCCTCAGTCTGGTTGCTCTTTGAAGAAAAGAGACTCGGGTCTTTCCAGGAAGAACTCAGCCTGGGGAGTTCACAGCTCCCCCGGGATGACCCTTTCAGTCATCGCCGTCATTGCAGTATGAAGTGTCAGGGCCAAAGTCCAGGGATTTTTTTTTTTTTTTACCAGCTGAGATGTGACCACTGGAGTCCATTAGTGCTGTCAGCCTGGCTAACAGGGTACGCACCGTTATTTATGCCCTGAAGTATCCTTATAATTAAACTCATTCAAAGTCAGCATGATTGGTTACTTAAGAGACCCAAGTCATCCTAAGTGAGGACTGTAATTTAAACATGTGTCACATGGTTGGATTTAGACGTTCAGCACAGGAAAAGAGGATGTGCGAGGATGAACAAAGCTGAAATGCATTGCCTCTGTGGACCAAGCTGGCAAAAAAAAAGAGGACTCGTAGAGGGTGAATTGTAGAGCGTGGTGGGGATGGGGAAGGGGTTAATTGCATCAGAATCTCTCTAGGCCTGTGTGAAATACCACCACGAAACGCCTTTGGATACTTAGGTAATGAAAATGGAATGACAGGAGTGTAAGCCAGGATCTGTTGGGGTTATGTGTACTGGTGGAGGTAGGGAGGGCGGATAAGATGAAGGAAGGTGAGTAGGGTCAAAATACTTTATGCACGTGTATAAAAGCGGACCGATGAGGCTAGTTGAGGTTGGTTTGGGGGAGAGGGAATGAGGGAGATTGCAGGCTGGGGTGAGTCTGATCAAGGTATATTGGATGCATATATGAACGTGTCAAAACGAAACTCCCTTGTACAATCATGGCTGCTAATAAAAACGAGAGAAAAAGTATAGCAAATCATCCCCCCTCCCCTCCCAAAGGAGCACACTACAGTTTATTGCCAAGGCAAAGCAAAAAAACACCTGTCAGAGGCAAAATAGACATGTGAAGGCAATTGCACAGATCCCTGCTGTGAACTAGAAGGCAGTTGAAGACTTAAAGACACCTCGTTCCCTTGGTAGAACCCAAGAGGCACAGCAATTTCTAAAAATAAAAAATCAAAAGTTCCACCTAATTACACATAGGCTTTCTGGAAACCAGTTTCTAGGCCACCGTAGAAGAAGACAAGCTTTGTCCCACCCACCCTTCTTTTGTCTACCTTGCAGCCTCCGTTACTAGCTGTGCATTTGGGACTCAGAGCTGAGGTGGAGCCCTCACCTGTGTGGAGATGAGCACAGAAGAGCACAGTCTGATTCAGAGATGGCTAAAGGGGGTGTTGGAAAACTTCAGCTCTGGTGCTAGGCTTTTCAAATCTCATTCATTGCACAGATTCACTGGGTCACTCTTGATGAGTGGCTTACCATCGCTGAGCTTCAGGTTTTCATCAAAATGAAACAGTTTTCATATTGGGCTCAGAGATTGAGTGAAAGAATGATTATAAAGTACCTGGCCTGGCTGGGAAGGTGGCTTAGTGGTAGAGTGCTTGCCTAGCATGCATGAAACCCTGGGTTTGATTGCTCAGTAACCACATACACAGAAAAAGCTAGAAGTGGTGCTGTGGCTCAAGTGGTAGAATGCTAAGCTTGAACAAAAGAAGCTTAGCACCCATGCCCTGAGTTCAAGCCCCAGGACTGGCAAAAAAAAAGTCCCTGGCTCACACTAAGCTAAACCAGTCATATCTGTTGCTGTTATTGGAGAGTTGTGGCGGGAAGCAACACTGTCGGATCCTTTCTAGTTGTGTTGTTCCCTGTCTGTCTCGTTTGCTTCTGGAATTCAATCTTTTGCTCCTGTTGATTTATTTTCTCTAGTTTTGGGGAAATTCTGGCACATTCCACTCTATCTCCAGGGACAGAATAAATGAACCCCTACTTAATAAGGTCACAGGATTCTCATAGGAAAATTCTTCAGAGTGTGGTACAAAGTCAGGAAATATCACCTTCTGAGTTCAGTGCTTGGACAATTAGTCCAAGTGAGGGCAGGAGAGAGGAAAGGCTTAGCTACTTTTGTTTTTCTTGTTGATTGTGGAGCTTGAACTCAGAGCCTGGTGCTATTCATGAGCTCTTTTGCTTAAGGCTGGTACTCTACCACTTTGAGTCACAAATCTCAAAGGAAAGGCACAAGTCTGAAGGATTCTGGGTTTTTAGAGGAAAGCCAACTGTTAACCATTGGCTCACTCTTGTAATCTGAGCTATTCAAAAGCATGAGATTTAAGGATGGATGTTTCAAGCTAGCCTGGGCAGGAGTCTGTGTGAAAGATACATTTCCTTTATATAAAGATATTCAAATGTTGTGTTTGTCGCAGCAACTAATACTATTCTAACAAACTTTCTTTGCAGAGCAGTTATACTGGTTTGAGGTATGTACCTAATAGTACATTTCCCATTCATTGATTGTTTTTCTCTTTGCCAGTCCTAGACCTTGAACTCAGGGCCTGGGTGTTGTCCCTGAGACTTTTCTGTTCAAAGCATGTGCTCTACCACTTGAGCCATAGCTTTACTTCCCACTTTTTGGTAGTTCACTGGAGATATGAGTCTCAAGGACTTTCTTGCTTGGGCAGGATCTTATCCTCTTGAAGATCTAGGATTATAGGCATGAGCAACCAGTGCATGTTTTCCTTTAATTTAATTTTTTAGACTAAGAACATTTATTAGTACATCAAAGTGAAAGAAAGACAGTACACACTCCATACATGGATATAGGTGCATCTGATAAGAGGTGCAATGAATGTTTAACCACCACAGGTTTTTAATTAATTAATTAACTAACTAACTAATTAATTATTTTTTATTGTAATGAGTACATTTCTTATCAAGCATTGTTGCCTCCTCCTTTGTTTCCCGTTCCCATCCCTTCCCATCTCCCCCCCCCAAAAAAAAAGTTTTTCGACATAACGTCTTGTACATCTCATTGTTGCAATGGGTCCACCTGTGTCCCTATTTAAACAATTTGTTTTTTTTCCCTTCCCCTCTACAAATTACAGGTTTTTATGATTAAGAAAAGTAGGGCTCTCAGTCATTCATTGATCTTTTAAAAACAAATATCTATGGAACGTTATTCTATCTAGAGGCTACACTATAAACTCCAGAGATACAGTGTTGAACAAGACACATGGGGTTCCTTGTTGGTCTAAGAAATTCATATGTTTGCTTGGAGATAATCCCAACAAATAAATTGAGACCAACATTAGATGATGTCGATGCTACAAAGAAAACAAAATAGGGTGATTTGATAGAAAAATGTCGGTGTTTTGTAGAGTGGTCAATAAATGCCTCTGTGATGGGGGAGGTCGGAAGCATCTGAGCTGGGGCAGAGCGGATGACAAAATCATCTCCTTCCCATGTGGCTGGGATTCAGCCACAAGTCAAATGACCTGTCGTTCAGCACCATGTGCTTTCCCGCTACTTCCTGCTACCACAGCAGCTTTCTCCTCCTGAGAGCTCCTCTTTGTGGACTCAGTTTCCCCATTAACAGCCCCCATGGAAATGGACTCAGGAACAGCTCTGTTCTGTCTTTGCTCCAGCATAGCATAAACTATATTGTATTCTATTTGCTTTTTTGGAGGTCGTTAAATATTCATCAACTTTTCTAGCAACCTGTCATTCTTTCATCTTTATATTCTAGCCTATTGCACAGTGCCGGGCACACAGCAGGCATTTGCTAAATATTTGTGGAATTGATTTGAATAAAAAACCACTAGAAATGATGATTTGGTTTTGTCAGGATCCTGCATAATACATGGTGTTTGCAAAGCAGCTTTTGTTTAGTGTCAGTGTCTAGAACACCAGCTCCTTTAACCGTATGTGTATGGTAACTGAGCTGATTTTAATTAGCACGTGCATAAATACTAATATTTCTCAGATGCAAGGCAGAATCATTTTGTTTCCTTCCTTCCCTTCCTTTCTATCTCTCTTTCTCTTTCTTTCCTTTCTTTCTTTCTCCTTCCTTCCTTTCTTTCTTTCTTTCTCTCTCTCTTGCTCTTTCTTCTTTCTTTCTTTTCCTGGTTGCAAAACATCTCTCCTCTAGCTATTGGTTCTCCTGATCACCCCTTTTTGGGGTGGTGAAACAATTGTTTCCTAGCTCCTGCTTTGGGGAGCCGGAGAGCTGGTGACAGGAGAGGATATGACACCAGTTTTCATCTGTCATGTCCAGCTTTTCTTGTCCCTCTTCATGTTCTTGTCAAGCTGTCAATCACTGGTGCACACATGCACTTAGAAGACTATAGTTGGGAAATCTCTTCCACTTGTGACAAAGGTCATTTTGTCACCCCCCTCCCCCCCCCCCAGGGAACTTGTTGCTGGAAGGTGGAGGGGAAGAGAGATAAGCTCCCATTTGGTGAGTTTGGATCTTCAAGTGTAGCTCTGTGTGCAGATTCTTACTGCATAATCCTTTACAAGTCATCTCCACATCTCTCAGCCTTGTTCTGTTCATTTACCCAATAGAAACAAGAATCACCACCATAAAACAAACACAGTTTTATTTTGAGGACCAAGTAAACCCAGCCATGGTGTGACTCTCGCTACTTAGGAGGCTGAGATCTAGAGGACTGCCTGCCATTGGAGGCTAGCCCAGTCAGAAAAGTTTGGTACACTCCATTTCCAAAATTACCAGCAGAACACAGGACTGGAAGAGTAGCTCCCATGGTAGAGTGTCAGCCTAGGAGGTATGAGGCCCTGAGTTCAAACCCTCAAGACCAACCCATCAACCCATAAAACCAAAACAATGATTAATTAATGGTTTTAGTTGAAAGTGATCAAGTGCTTATGTGCTAGATGATTTGTGTATATTATCTCTTTTATCCTTCCAACTGTCAGACACGGCTTAGAGGACTGGAGTGGTTTAATCAAGGCTCAACTCCATGTGCCAGTTTGGTTCAGGACAGACATGAAAGAGGTAGTTAGGAAGAGCAGTATTCTGTTGGATGTGGGGAGGGATTTTTTTTTTTCCTCCTGAGAAAACATGTGGTTTGAGGGCTAGTTTTCCACTGAAGGCAGCAGATTGCTTCCTTTTATCTTCTTGTCATTGGTGGAAATGCCATAATTTAATCAGATTCTATTGTATCACTTCATCCTTTCCTGCATTTTATCTGGAGACTATGATTTGTCAGCAAACGCATCATCTTGTTGATGTGCCTTAATGAAACAAAGATTATCTACCTCAGACAAGTGAGCTCTTGGGAGTCATAATGTTGAGAATCACTTGTAGTTTGGGTCCGTCGGAATGAGTCTGATTCATCGCTGAGGAGAGGGCATTGATGAACACTTTTCAAGTTGTTCCTTTGGTTATTTGGGCTATGGAGGAAGAGGTGGAACTGACACTCCATTTCCGCCACCTACCAGCTGCCTTGTGCACACGGGACAGACAAACTGCCCTTTATCTTGGCAGACAATTGTAGGCAGAATGAGCACAGAAGAGTGCTTTAGGAATTTTGCAGGTTCAGTGAGTTCAGAGATTTAGGATAAGGGAGATGAATTGAGTGATTTGGGAAAAGGTCATTGTCTTAGTTTGACATCTCCTGGATGCAGACTCTGAGACAAAGGTCAGAAAGCACGTGCTCTTTTTAAGATAAGATCCCAGGACCCCAGGAAGAGAACCAAATCTATACAGATGTCTTCTCAATCATTACCCTGTGGAGCAAATTGGGGGGGGGTCCTTCTCAATCATTACCCTGTGGAGCAAATTGGGGGGGTCCATCCCACTGGTATCTTGGAACAAAAGCAGAACGTGACACACTTCACAATCAGCCCCTTTGAGGGGGGAGGTGTTAGAATATTGATAGTCTTTCACCTGTTTTGTCCGTTGGCCTGGTGTTTTTAGTTTGCTCTGCTGGCAGACCACACAGATGGAAGTTGGCCATTGTGCCCTGAAAAGGAGAGGTTTGGGGAGATACAGAGGGGTGCCATCAGAATCTGCCACAATCTCCCACTCTGCATTCAGAGGCCTGGATTCAGATTTCAGATGGTCTTTGCTGTGTGAACTTGGGCAGGTTACTTCTCTCTGTCCTTGTCTGCTGAAAAGGAGTTGTGATAATGCAGAGTTTATTGGTGATGGTTATAAAGATTGAGAGACCTGCAAGTCACAGGGAACCTGACACTTGATCCCTACCTCCACTTCTGGCCTTTTGCTAGTTAATTGGAGATAAGACTTCTCTTCCTAAACTACTTTCAGACGGGGACCCTCAGACCTCAGCTTCCAAAGCAGCCTGGATTACAGGCATGAGCTGTGAATGCCAGGCTAGGGCTATTGGTATTACCCAGTTTATGCTACTGAAATTGGAAGGGTGAACATTCCCAGGTAGACAATGCTACAGGGCTGGGGAAGGATCAGGGTAAGAAACAATGATCCAAGATGTTATCTGAGAGCCATGTGATTTTGGAATGAAGTAGTGAATGAGTAAGGCCCTGGCAGGGGAAGGCAATCCCTGCAGAAAGAAAGATGCTTATTAGAATCAGGTTACATTCATCTCAAATACATTCTGTTCCCTGCCTACAACATGGATATCTGTAAACCCCTGTGTTGTGTAGAGTTCCATAATAAAACCACACTTCGAGGACCTCTTGTGCTGTATGGAGCCACTGTGGAATTACAGACAAAAGAAGCCACAGTTAGTGGCACACAGACACCATGCTGTAAGAACTTCAAAGATAGGAAGTTGACCCTTCAGAGATCCCAATTTGCCATCAGTAGATAGCATTGAATACATGATACCGCTTTAGACAATTATGGACAGGTGGATTCTCAAGTGTTGGTTAGGACAATCCTGAGTGGAGATAAGGATGTCTAGCAGGTAGATTCAGAGCTGAACTGGCTGTGGTATTACTGGCCAGTGTATTACCTACAGATTGATGTCCAAGATGATAGGAATCATCACCATCTTGTGTGTGAGATGACATGCAAAGCATTTCATGAGATGACATCATTTGCTGTCAGTGTGGCCACAGGGCTGCCACTCTCACGACTGCATACTCTCCCAGTGGACACCTAAAAAGAATCTGGTCTCCAGTGGTTTGCCCAGCGGCCCTGGTCCCTACCTTGTTTGGGTCTGACCTTTCAAAATAAGCCCCCATGTGCATTTTGTTGCTGGGCTGCAGCTCTGGTAGGATTTCTCTTTGCTCCTGGCTTTGGGCCCTGTTCTCATCTCTAAAGAGCAAATGTGCCACCATAGGGGGAAACCACTGGGTCATTGTCACAGGCAAAGCAGAGGCATGAGAAGGACTATTTGGTCTCTGGGTCCAGCAAGCCTCCTAGTGGTTAGCAGACAGCAGCATAATGGCCAGCCAGTGTGAAATGGCACAAATTGCTTCATAAATAACTCGTAATGCACAGGCAACACATAGAGGCTGTAGCTCATGGATAAATGACTCCCTGCCATTTCAGGGTATTAAACCAGGGCTAATCTGGACCTCTCTGTGGGGACTCATTAACTGCTATGGGTTTCCTGTGTACAGGCCTGCTGAGAAGTGGGCGCCTTGCTTGGCACCCCTTGTGATCATGTGGTAGGAGCAAAACCAGTTCTGAGCAGGGCCATTAGGAGGGGAAGTAAGTACCTTTAACACACAAGGTAGGGGTGAGCCCCGCAGGGATGGCATAGATTCTGTGGGAAACTCAACTTTTCAAAGAAATCTCTGTGGGCAGAGGAAAACATTACAATCATAGCAGCTAACTTTTATTGCACATTTACTATGTGTCAGGCACAGAGTAGGATTTCTTATGTAATTCCAACTCAAGTCTTATTAAGTATGTAATATGACTACTAGTCTTTTTTTTTAGTAGAGGGAGGAAAGGCCCCCAGAGATTTAGTTATTTGCTTTAGGTAATATAGCCTATATGTGGCAAATGTATCGGTCAGCTTTTGCTATGTGGTGGTAACAAATGAGTTAAGTTTGAAAAAGTTAAGTTCCCTTCCCCCCCCAGCATTGCTGCCTTCTGATACTCATGAGTTGACTGCTCTACTCTGAAAGAGCACACTACTTTCATAGCAGAAGGAACAAACTAATGGATGCACACATGGGACAGATGGAGTAAGCTATGGTGGGTAAGACTTCTGCTCAGGATTGGCATGTGCCAATTGGCACATGTCTCTTCTGCTTGTGTTTCATTGGTCAAAGGTGGTCACATGGCTATGCCTTCTGCCAATGGGGTTGACTCCTCACACAGCCATGTATGATAATCTCAGAGAAGAAATCAGGGAAAGCAGAGAACCATGAATAATGTAACCACCACAGGCGAGCTAACCCATGTATTTGTGACAGGTATATACATTTTGTATTTTTAATCTCTGCTTTGCACTGACTTTGGTACTGAGAGAGTTGGGTTTGGGCTATATAGCTCATTACTGAGAAACTTTATGAGGAAGAGCAAATGGTTTCCCTATTTGGGTGCCAGTGTCACTGTCTTACTTAGATCTCCCAGAAGAGGGCTGAGATACAAGGATTTAAGTGCAAGTAAGTTATATCGGAGATGGCAAAGGGAACCATTGGCAAGGAATGGAAAGTAAGACAGGAAGAAGAAGGAATTTGATAAAGTGTGTTCAGTGTGTGTGTGTGTGTGTGTGTGTGTGTGTGTGTGTGTGTGTGTGTATGTGTGTGTGTGTTTGTACCAGTCGTGGGACCTGCACTCTGGACCTGGGCATTGTCCCTAAGCTCTTCAGCTCAAGGCTAGCACTCTACCACTTGAGCCACAGCATCACTTCCGGCTTTTTCTGCTTATGTGGTGCTGAGGAATTGAACCCAGGGCCTCATGCATGCAAGGCAAGCACTCTACCACTGAGCCACTTCCCAGTCCCTAAAGTATGTTCTTAATCAGTGTTGTGAGGCTACCAGCTTGAAATTCTGGCAAGGAACTCTGGAGCCAGACACCTCAGAGTTATCTTACATGAGGGCAAGGAAGCTGAGCATTCATCCACCAGTGTCAGAGCACCCTTTGTGGAGGGCTGGTTTTGGAGGTGTTGGCTCTCCTGCAATCAGAAAAGAAGCTTCAGACAGAGTTACGAGTGTTTACAGTGAATTTCCTTCAGCCTGCAGTGGTAAGCAAAAGTCTTTCTCTTTGCAATGGGCAATGGGCTGTGTTGATTAGAAGCTTTAAGGTTCCCCCCTGCATTTTTTTATTTTTTGCTACCTGTGCCCACAGGCTTGTCTGGTAAGAGTCTGGCCCATCAGTAATCTGGTTGTGTGTGAGGAGAATGGGCTCACTGTATACAAACTTTTGCCTTTATAGGGTGCTCCTTCTGCCTCCCACCTTTCTCAAGTGGTGATCTCTTGCCTGCTCCACTAGAGGGTGCTCTTTCTCCCCTACTGGGCTCTCCATGGTCCCAAGGAGGCAGCATGCATCAACACTATCTGTTTACTAAACCTCTCACGTTCATACAACACGTCCTTTGCTGTGAAGGCCTGGCCACAATACCCTTGCATTCCTCGTTGGTGTTATCTTCTTTCCACTATTAACCACTTTTCTCTGCCTGGCTAGTTCTGTTTACCTAGAACTGGACCCTGCTTGCTTCCTTCTATAGGTAAGCCTGCTGAGCCTCTTGTCTGCAAAATTGATGCCCTTCCACATGGAGGTTTTTGCATCAACATCCTTGCCTAGTTCAGATCACCTACATCTCCCTCCAGGAGAACCAAAACAGCTTCTTCACCATGCTCCTTCTACATTTCTTTCAATTTTCCCTCCGTTCATTTCTTCTTGTGTATCTAGACTTTGACTCTGAGGCTAAGAGAAGGACAGAGTGTAATAGTAGTTAAGAACAGAGATCTCAGAGACAGGCTGTCTGGGTTTTGATCCTTTGACTGCCATTTATTAACTGGAGGAACTTGGACAAGCCACTTTACTACTCTGTGCCTCAGTTTCCTCATCTGTTATGTGGACCTGCTTCCTAGGCATTGTTGCCGTAGACCCTCCCCTCTCTGGGTTACCCACAGGGCCAGTCAGACACTTGGTTTGGGTAATTGGTTTCTCTCTTTTTCTCAAATCAGATCCTCAGTTCTTACCTTGCATTTCATGACTCAGCATGAGCCTTTGCATATATTGCTCCCTTAGCCTGGTGTGCTCAGCCCTAGCTTGACCACACACCCTCTTCCTAGTGACTTCGCAGGACTGATGTCAGGTTTGCCTCCCTTAGAAAGTCCCAGATAGCAATACATGCTCTTTCTCCTCCTCTTCCAGCTCCTCCTCCATTTCCTCCCCTTCTCCCTTCCTCTTCCTCCTCCTCCTCTTCATTTTGATGATGATGATGATGTAGTTGTACAAAGGGGTTATTCCATAAGTCAGGTTATGAGTACAATGCTTCTTAGTCATTGTCATCTCTTCCTTTGCTTCCTTTGTTTTCCTTCATTTTCCCCCTCCTGTCCCTACCCTCAAGTTGTTGTCCTCCTCCTCCTCCTCCCTCTCCTCCTCCTCCTCCCCCTTCCTCCTCCTCCTCTTCCTCCTCTTCTTCTTCTTCTTCCTCTTCCTCCTCCTCCTCCTTCTTCTCCTTCCTCCTCTTCCCCTTCTTCTCCTTCTTCCTCTTCTGCCTCTTCCTCTTCTTTTTTTGTACAGCAGTACTGGGGTTTGAACTCAGCACCTAAGCTCTGTCCTTCAGCTTTTTTGCTCAAGGCTGGTGCTCTACCACTTGAGCCACAGCTCCACTTCTGGCTTTTTGGTGATCAGTTGGAGGTAAGAGCCTTGTAGAGTTACCTAACAAGGCTAGCTTTGAACCGTGATCCTTAGATCTCAGTCTCTTGAGTAGCTAGGATTGCAGGTGTGAGCTACCACTTCCCAGGTGCCCTTTTCTTCTTGTAGGAGCCAGTCACTGTTTTAGTAGTGAGACTAAAATGAGACAAATAAGACACTTGCTATATGTGTAAAATATAAAAGAGTACCACCGAAACTCAGAAACAACACAAAATATTGGAATATTCCAGACAATTACAATGAATGCAACAGAATATGAAACTTTTTTTTTTTTTGGTTGGTCGTGGAGCTTGAACTCAGGGCCTGGACACGTCCCTGAGCTTTTTTGCTCAAGGTCAGCACTCTACTACTTTAAAATCACAGGGCCACTTCCGGTTTTCTGGTGGTTAACTGGAGGTAAGAGTCTTGGTGGACTTTTGTGTGTGGGCTGGCTTTGAACCGCTGAGCCTCCTGAGTAGCCAGAACATCAAACTCTAACATAAAGATGGAAGCGAATGTTAGGCTTGTAAGAGTCACCTCTTACTCTGGCCCTGTTAGATCCTGGGTTAATTGCCAATGGAAGACCACGCGAGGGAGTCCAGCTGTCTCAGCGAAGGTCGCCTGAGGTGGACTACATCACGGTAGTCACACTTGTCAGGGACTCTGGCAAGGTCAGTAAAGCCACTGACACAACCCACAGACACCCGAGTGAACCCTGGTGACCCACAAACATCTGAATGATATCAGCGTGTCAACTACTATGTTTGGGACCGTTTGTTACACAGCAGTAGCTAATGAACTAGCTCCCTCTGGCCATCGGGTCTTGGAGTGTGCTTTACATTCCCTTTATTCCTTAGGCCCTGTAGATATCGCTGCATCAGAGAGGCCTTCCCTGACCTCCCCAGCTCCCTCCTCCAGGCTCTCTTTCTACTGTGCAGTGCGCCACCGCTGCCCTCCCCTAGAGTTCCACTTTGGCATTGAATTGTGTGATCGTCTGATGCTTGAAGGCACAAAAGATGCTGCTTTGGCCTCTGTCACACCTCGATACACAGTAGGTGGACGAATACACCGATGAGTGGGTTTATTTTTTTAATATTAAAAAAATCGAGTGTTCTCAAACCCTGTAATGTCCCTGCTTTTTATCCAGAGAGGTTTGAATGGGTACAATGAATCAAAGGCAGTGGGAATCTCCCAGGGTCTCCCCTTCCCCCCCCCCCTTACCCCCCCGCATCTCATTTTTCTCCCACTTTTAATGTACATTTAAAAGCCCCCCGTGCTTCATAAAGAACTCTCCTTTCTTCTTTTGGGCAGGCTGACTGGCAGGACACAAACTAATGTGAATGCACTCCTGGTTGAGTGGTGCACAGGCCACAAGGCTGTCAACAGCAGACTTACTCTGAGAATAGAAGAGTAACACAGGCGAGGGCTGAGCAGAGGGAGGAGGCTGTGAGGTGAAGCGGGGAAGTGCTCTGATCAGGTCCAAGACTGGGAGACCTCACTCTGATTTATCTGGCTTTGTTCCTTCTGTGCTCCCTAAGCTCCAGCTCTCTGGCAGCCGCCACCTCGGGCAGTTTGAAGTCCTTCTCCAGGCTCCTCGCTGTGGCTCCGGGGGCTTTGAGGCCTTTGGATGGCACCCAGTATCAGATGTCTTGTTTCCTGGCCTCCTCCATACATTTGATTTCTTGGTCTGAGAAGGTCCTATAGATTAAGATTAGGTGCTTAGACCTTGCTGCCTTGGTTCAAATCTCTTCTTACTAGGTGTCTAGTTTGGGGCAGGTGACCTAACCTTTCTGTGCTTCAATTTCCTGCCTGTAAAATAGGCTCGTGCATACATCAGCCATGGCCAT
This sequence comes from Dipodomys ordii, assembly GCF_000151885.1. NCBI lineage: Eukaryota > Metazoa > Chordata > Mammalia > Rodentia > Heteromyidae > Dipodomys > Dipodomys ordii. The sequence goes on from NW_012267229.1 coordinate 20,845,691, forward strand.
TGAGCCGAGCTGCAGGCTGTGACAACACCGTAGGGCCGACTGCGGGATGAGGATATTAGTGTTTTCTTCTCCTCTACTTGGCTGCCGGAGGCCCTGGTGGGGCTGGGGGGCCTCCAGCCCTTCTACCCAGGCTGAGCATCCACTTCTTGTTAGGGAGTGTGCCCTGAGGCTCCTGCAATGTCCCTGGTGAGCTCTTGTACTTAGAAGGGATAACTCTGCAGGGAGCAAGAAGCAGAACTGCCTCAGGGCTGTGTCACACACACACACATACACACACACACACAGTCCACTCACTCCAAGGCACACACACACACACACACACACACACACACACACACACACACACACACACACAGTCCACTCACTCCAAGGCTCTGAGTCCTTCATACCTTGTTCAGCCTCATCAACACCTTATTATAAAACCCTTTCCCAGCTCTCCTTCCAAAGGTCATCACAATTATAATCACTGCTGTAATTATGTCCAACTTCTTAGCTCCCTACCAAGGAGCATGGAGTATCCTCTCCAGCCTCAGAAGCCCAGTTCTGTGTGAGGCCAGTCTGGCCCAGCTTGCCTCCCTGCCGCAGGGAAAGCCATGGCTGTGGGGCCTGCTGCACCTTGCAGACTCATCTTTTATATTCCTGGTCCCGCTTGTGCTGTTCGCAGTATCACACAGGGCAGTGTCACATGTGATTCTGTGATGCTCTCTTCAGGCCCTTCTCCCTTTTTCTCTTTTTCTGTTTGTCAGTTGTGGGACTGGAACTCAGGGCCTGGGTGCTGTCCCTGAGTTCTTTTGTTCAAGGCTAGTTCTACCACTTTGAGCCACAGCTCCACTTCCAGTTTTTGGGTAGTTCATGGGACATAAGAGTCTCATGGACTTTCCTGCTTGGGCTGGCTTTGAACTGAGATCCTCAGATCTCAGCCTTCTGAGTAGCTAGGATTCCAGGCATGAACCACCAGTGTCTAGCCTCACTACTGTTGATACAGTGCAGGCTGGAGAGTGGAGAGATGAGACAGAGGTTTTGACAGGGAATACCTCTCTAGGTAGTGGGATGCAGGTGAGATGCCAGTGACAGTGTGAACAGGTGGAGGCATCCGTGGGTCAGAACCTGGCAACCAGCAGCTCAGTGGTCATTCAGAGTGCCGTGCTCTGAAGTCTTCCCCATCTTGAAGTGCTTTGTCCACTACTACAGCTTATTCACGCTCCTCTCCATTCATGCCTTTGAAGTCCTAACCCCAATACCTCTAATGACTGTGTATTTGAAGGTAGAGTCTTTAAAGTTATTAAGGTTAGATGAGGTCTTTGAGGTAGACCTGAGTATAATAGGACTAGTGTCCTTGTAAGAAGAGAAGATGAAGACAGAGATGATGTATAGATGCAGGTGGAGGTTCTATAGCGAAAAAGAACCAATCAGTGTTACAGATGTAGGTTACAGAAAGAGATCATTACTACAGACATAGGTACAAAAAGAGATCATTGTAGGAAATGGCTCTTGTGATTCTGGATGCTGAGGACCCCGTGATCTGTGGCTACCTGTAAGTTGTAATTGAGGCATGCCAGCGATGTTATTGTCTAAGCCCAGAGGTCAGGAGAGCCTGGGCTCTGATGCCTCAGAAACAGAATTTGACATTTATTTGACAGTTGGTTGGTAATTATTATTCATGTATACATGGTCATTTTAGGGTCTCGAGCCTATTTCTTCATGAGTGTTGTCTATTTTACTTTAACAGAAATCCAATGGTGCAACAGAGGAGTGTTCCAGCTGAGCAAGTCCAGAGAGAGCAAACTTACTTTCCCTCTGATTTTTTCTTTAATCCCTCCACTACTGGGGATGGAACACAGGGCCTGCCGCATGCCAGGCCGGTGCTCTACCACTACTGGGGATGGAACACAGGGCCTCCTGCATGCCAGGCCGGTGCTCTACCACTGAGCTGCATTCCCCTGCCGCACGCCAGGCCGGTGCTCTACCACTGAGCTGCATCCCCCTGCCGCACGCCAGGCCGGTGCTCTACCACTGAGCTGCATCCCCAGCGCTTCCACCAGCTTTTAATTCAGGCCCTCAGTAGATGGACGGGGTGATGTCCACTCTCATTGGTGAAGGTGAATCTTGTTTACTTAGTCCACTCATCTCAATGCTAACGCCTTCTAGAAAATGATCTGGGCATGGTCCAGCCACGAAGGGGGACCTCACAGGGAATCAACCCTGCTGATAACTTGATCTTAGACTTCTAGCATCCAGAACAGTAAAGAAAATAAATACATGGTTTAAATGATGTGTTTTAAATAATGTATTCTGTGGTATTGATTATGGCAGTCCAGACAGACTCACCCATCCTTTATTTCCCTGTGTACAGGTTGGGGACTCAGGAGCCAGGGGCCCCTGGATTAATTTTTGGTTGAGGAGAAGTTTTCCAATGATCAGAAAACCTCAACTTTTCATCCAAGACACCCTCTCATGGTGGAGGGTTCTCCAGAGGCAAAATTTGAAATTTGTTTATTAGTCAGTTAGTTTAATAATCATTATTATCCATTATAATAATCATTATTCATTATGTGCATGATCATTTCCGGGCCCTTAGCCCATTTCTTCATGAGTATCGCGTGTTTTGCTTTAATAGCATTCCAACGGGGCAGGCTCAACTTGGTGCCTGGTTTTACAGAGGAGGGAATTAAGGCTCAGGAAGGGTAAGTCACATATGTAAGAGCGCACAGCTAGGCAGTGGCGGGGTTAGGATTGGAATCCAGATTTGTCTGAGGCTCGTGGTAGAAATTCTAAAATCCTGTCATGAGAACCTTGAGAAGTCAGAGGTGACACTTAATCCCTATAGAAAACTCCTTTTGGGTGTCCTGCATGAATGATTTTAATTTTCTTTTCTAGGAGTATTTGAAAAGCCTTTATGGACTGTAATCTTCTGGCTGTTTTGCCGGCCACCCTGGAATATGGCAGCCTCCCTACAGCTGCGCCTCTTGGTTTTCACATCCTTGTGTAATCCTTTTCTTTTGAGGAAACCTACTGACTTACTTATAATCAACGGGTATGAGAAAGCGCTGAAATGTTATTCCTGAGGTTAGGTTCTAAAAAGAAGTCTTTTAGGGTTGACAGAATTCAGCTCTCCTCCCTCCCACCTTGGAATTGGAAGTATCAGCAAGGCTGTTGCATCCGGGGAGGTGAGGAGTGAGTTAACTATTATTGAGTACCCACAATATACCTGGCCTTTCCCTGAGGTTTCCATGTTTATGTCCCATACACAACTCTGAGAAATAGAGATCATTACCATTTATTACACAAGGGAAAGACAAAAGGAAACTCATTAAATCATACATGTTATAGGGTGTGTTTTTTCCCTTGGCTTTTTTCTAGTCCTCACTTGTTTGCTCTGAGGGAAGACAGTTGCCATGTTCTATCCAATGAAGAGGCCAATGTGCAAAGACCCATAGATAGTGAAGAACTGAATCCTGTCAATAACTGGGTAAGTCTTGATGTGTCTCCTCCTGCAACGAGCCTTCACATGAGACCACAGCCTTGGCTGACAGGGTGAAATCTTCATCATCATCATCATCATCATCATCATCATCATCATTATCTTTAAGTAGTTGTACAAAGGAGGTTCCGTATAATAAGGCTGTTGATGAACACAATACATCTTGATCAGCCTCTTCCCCTCCCACATTCTTACCCCCTTCAACCCACCTGTTTCCTTACTTTTCTTAATTTTATACAATTAATTCTTTTTTTTCCCCAAATATTGCTTTATTGAGATGAAGTGACTACCTATGTTTCACAATACTGTGGCATAGTTATACTTAGCTAAGGTCACGAACACATTTTAACCTTCACCATGATAACCATCATCATCTTAATCTACAAAGTTTATGAACTCTACAAACTTTAACTATAAGACTATTTCTTCTGAATCAGGTGATATGTACTTTTCTTTCCTTTGCTTACCATCAGCTCTTCCCCCTTTCTCTCTCATTCGCTCCCTCCCATCATCGCCCTGGCGTTGCTTAGTTCACTTCCATCAATGTCCAGTGCAGCTGATGGGTTCCTCCGCTGTATTTTTTCACCTGCTTTCTACTGATTCTGTGTCCTCTTCCCAGCTTCCCTCAGATGTGCACCTTTATACATCATATGAGGTAAAGAATACAGTCACCTAAAAATGATAGGACAAATGAAGAAGTCCTTTGTTTCCTTGCCTTGGGTATTACAATTTGGTATTATTTTCCCAGAACTGTCCTCTTTTGGTTTCACTGGGTATAGGTGTCTTGAGTCCTGTTTACTTTGTCCTAGCTCATTGCATTTTGAGTCTAACATCTGCATATCAGACAGACCATGTACCGTTTGTTTCTCTGATCTTGGCTTATTCACTCAACATGATTTTTCTAATTCCATCCATTTTCCTGCAAATGCCATTATTTTGTCCTTTCTAATGGCTGTGTAAAATTCCATTGTATATAGGTGCCACCATTTTTGGGTACATTCCTCTATGCATCTGGGTTGTTTCCATATCTTGGCTATCCAATGAATTCTTTTTTTTTTTTTGTCTGGTCGTGGGGCCTGAACTCTGGGCCTGGGCGCTGTCCCTCAGCTCTTCAGCTCAAGGCTAGCACTCTACCAACTGAGCCACAGCACCACTTCCGGCTTTTTTTCTTTTTGCTTATGTGGTGCTGAGGAATCGAACCCAGGGCCACATGCATGAAAGGCAAGCGCTCTACCACTGAGCCACCTTCCCAGCCCTCCAATGAATTGTTGACTGCATTCTTCCCCTCTTCTCCACTTCATTCACCTATCTCTCCCCTTTTGGTTCCACCCTCCCTCTTGAATGTACTCATTTCCTGGTGTTGATTTTGTTGGGTTTTGACCTAGCCTTTCAAAAAGATTATACTAGTTGAGCTCTCCATAGGGTCTATTATACTTCAGTTAATTCATTTGTAACAACTTGCATACAGCACAGTGATTACTTGTACATTTATAGTATACATTCTATCTACCACAAATGAGGGAAACCATGCAACCTGCGTTTCTCTGTGTCTGGCTTACTTCATTAATACAATTTTTCCAACTCTCCATTTCCTTCTGAATGTTACAATATCATTCTTTCTAATGAGTGAATGAAATTCCATTGTGTACATATACCACATTGTCTTGATCTGTTCATCCACTGAGGGGCATTTGGGCTGATTCCATATCTTGGCTTGATTGCCACAGCCCTGTTTGTTTTTTTTTTAATGAGCTTCACAGAACAGCATTGCTCAATCTCTAGCTCACTACACTCAGTCCTTATCAAGAGCTTAATACAAGCCTTTCTATTTCCTTACAAATGCTCAAATATCATTCTTTATGATGGATGAGTAATCTTACATTGTGTATACATACTACATTTTCTTGAGCCATTCATCCACTGAAGGGCATTTGGGCTGATTCTGCACCTTGGTGATGGTGAATAGTGCTGTAATGAACATGGTTGTGCTGGTGGCTTTAATGTATCCTGGTGTGTAAGCTTTTGGATAAATATCTAGAAGTGGAACTGCTGGAACTTAGGGTAGTTTTTTCTTTTTTTTTTTTTGTCAGTCATGGGGCCTGAACTCTGGGTCTGGGGGCTGTCCCTCAGTTCTTCAGCTCAAGGCCAGCACTCTACCACTTGAGCCACAGTGCCACTAACTTAGGGTAGTTCTATGTTTGGATTGAAATCTTACCAGAGGACCTGAGGCAGAGGATTGACTCAGCTGTGCTTTGTTTTTGACTCTCAGAAACCCTGTAACAATGAGGTTCTCTTACTCTGAGCTGCTAAGCATTAGGATAATTTGTTTGAAAGAGGCAGATAACTCATATAGCTCCTGGCCTTCAAATCTAATGGGAATTGGGGAATTGCAGGTTGTCTTCCCTTTCTAGATTTGTACAACTTTACCACGGGAGAGGCCTATGGTACTTCTAGGACATGCTTATATACCTAAGTACCTAAAACTGGCCAGAAGTAGGATATGGGGGCCTCCCTGAAAGAGGGCTGACATTTGTCTTTCTGCAGTGACTCATATCAGTTTTAGTTTCCAGTTTGCTCTTCCTTTTGTGCTCTGCAGTGCTTCACTCTGCTTGTCATGTGCTGGCCATGTGAATACTCATTTGTAGTGTGGTCTCTTTGGCAGGATCTTGGTCGAATGCAACAGAGCAATGGTGGAGAAGCAAACAGAACATGGGAAGGCTAACTTGGGGGAAGCTTCACCCGAGTCCTGAGAGATGTTTGTGTCTCTCAACACCCCAGCACTGGTCTGGGCCATGTAGGTCAGGTGCAGGAGTCCTCTCTCTGTGTGGGAAGTACTTATACTTCTGCAGCTCACTTTCCATACCACATGAATTTTCACAGAAGATGGTCTTTGGGCAAAGTGTAGAAATCTGTGTCTGGGTTAATGTTACCCGCTGCTGAGAGGTTCTGCCAGCTTTCTAAGTCTCTACAGCAGATTATACCTGCAGCTAGAGACAGCAAGAGGCTGAGAAGATAAGTGGAATCCCCAGAGATGCCTTCAGTGCAGGGGAGGCTTTGAGGGCTAAATATCCCTTAGGTGGTGTGCATAACCAGAGCATGAGAAACTCCTCAGGTGGTGAGATTGTGACCCATTTTAACACAAGGATGGTGTGATCTGGAATGGTGGCTAATATTAATGATGGTTGCAAAAATACTTCCGTTCAGTAGTTGGTGTATTTTTAGCCTGGCATAGACTGTATGAATGCTTTCCATGCAGGCAAGTTGTTATTGACTCCCCACTCCCTATTATTTTAGATGCTTAGAGGGGGTGGAAGTGACACTGATACAGGAAGTGAAGATACAGATCTAATAAACCCAATGTCTGGCTCCAAGTCCATACATGCAAGGTCTTGGCTGCCTTTCACCATTACTACAAAGCTTGCAAGCTGGGCTTCCATGTGTGGGTGTTGGCACAGTCTTTGAGGACAGTTATGAACCCACTGAGTAGCAGGACTATTTGGAGTTGATCCAGTCACTGTATAGCAAGTTTCAGGTTGGAAATCAGAGCTTCATTTTGCAGATAGAGAAACTGAGACTTAAGAGGCATAGTTCACCTGCTCATCTTCAACATAGCACAGCTGGAACTCAAGCTAACGCTGCCCCACGAAAGCCCCCTCTCTCTGCAGCTGTATCTTAGCACACACAGCAGGGAGTTGGTAGTGAGGTTTGCATGAGTCTCAGTTGGCCTGATAGATTTTCAGACACTTTCTGAAAGAACGTAGGGACGTATGATGTGCTCCAGAGCAGGGCCTGGGCATCTTGCCTGTACCATATGCAGAGGGCTTCCCATGGAAGCCTGGAGAACCACACACCCAGCCCCACACATGGGGAGCCTGGGAGGCCTGAGCTCATTCTCGCTCTGCTTTATTGATGTGGAGTGAGCTGAAGGTTATTGCAATGAATAATAAATGAGCTATCATAGTGGAGCTGATTATTCCAAAGTGTTACTGATGTTTGTGTTGATAAAAATGAATAAATGGCTAAGTGTTTTTGGGGAATGGAAGAGAAAAGGCATAAAGAGGAAATTCATATGTGCCTCTGATAGTTAGAAACAATGAGTCTTGAAACAGAGGCAATCAAGGAATGGGATAAAGCAGCTCTGTGATTTGTTATGTAGGGGAAATAATGGCAGGATCTTTCATCTCGGGCCATGTTGCCTGCAAAGTGGTAATAGACATTGGGTTTGAACAGTGGAGATAAGAGAACCAGAGAAAAATAAAGTTCAGAAGAGTGAATACAAGAATCAGATTGCTGCTTGGCTTTTCTTAGAGTGAGACAGGGACACATGGCTTGGAGCATTTCAGGAACTCCAGGAGATAGAGAAGTAGGAGCCTTTTGGAGTTCAAATAAGGGGGCAGAGTTCAAGGGTTGGGGTGGGGGCAAGATCAGATGCAGGAGGATCAAGATAATCGATAGGATTGGCCAGCTGTAGCCTGGCTATTAATTTATTCATATATTTCTGTTTATCTTTAAATAGTTGTACAAAGGGCTTTCAATTGAACATGTCAGTTTAGTGGCTGTCTTATATAGACTACTGAAATCTAGTCATTGATCATCCTTTTCCCCCCAGGCTAAGATACATTCCCAAGAACAGTGTTATCAAGTTGACCACAAATCCTCCTTTTCCTTCCTTACTCAAGAAAATGGGAATGGTGTGATGCTGTTCACAGTTCAAAGACTGTCCACCAGGATGGCTGCCATAGATCCCTGTAGTGAACTCAGCCTGGTATGGTGGGATGTTTTAATTGTTTTGAGGGATGCGAAACATCCTGTGGATATGGTGTCAACTGTCACCATATTTTCTGTGTTAGTTTCTGTGTTAAATCAAGCTACGTTCCTTTTGATGACACCAAATCTGTGTGTTCAAATCATGTGGTGAATAAGACTAGTATGATGTGATCTGGGGAACTAGTCACAGTCTGTAATCTTCACTACTACAGAGACTGAGACCTAGAGGATCAAGGTTCAAAGCCAACTCAAACAGAAGAGTTTACAGCAAAAAATGAGGCTAGAGGCGTGGCTCAGATTGTAGTAAACCAGCTATGAGCAAGTGGTTGCAGAGTGGTTGCAGAGCCCTCAGTTCAAGACCCGGAACTGGCAAAAAAAAAAAAAAGGTGGGGGGAGATAAAATATGAGTCAGTGTATGGCATGCAATGCGAACAGTGGTGCCAATCAGAGCTCCAAGTGATCAAACAATACATATTAATAGAGAAGTTTTTAAGTGTGTGTTTTTTTTTAAAGAAGTATTTTATGTATTGTTTTTGACACAGGGAAGCCAGCATGCCTATAATATAGTCCTATTTCTTACTAGTAAAACTGTTTTTGACTCAGATGACAGAATTAGGCACAATCCTTCTCTTTCTGTGGTTAGATGGAAGGCACTTCATCTAGTCAAGGTCTGGGTGAATTAAAAATGACTTTGATAGGAAAACTTGCATGTGGTAGAAAAGTTCTAGAAACACTGGCTCACCATTGTCACGTGTCTATCACTCACCACTGCCACCACCACCATTATTTTATCTTATTTATTTATGTGCTGGTACCCGGGCTTGAACTCAGAGCGTTATGTTCTCACTTGGCTTGTTGTTGTTGTTGGTCATGGGGCTTGAACTTGGCCTGGGTGCTGACCCGGAGTTTTTCCCCTCAAGGCTAGTGCTCTACCACTTTGAGCTATAGCACCACCTTCGGTTTTCTGGTGGTTCACTGAAGAAAAGAGTCTCATGGACTTCAAACCGCCATCCTCAGATCTTAGCCATCTGAGTAGCTAGAATTACAAGTGTGAGGCACCAGTGCCCAGCTTTTTTCCTCACAGCTGTGCATTATCACGTGAGCCCTGCCTCCAGTTTTTTTTGCTGATCAGTTTGAGTCTCTCAGATTTGTTTGCCCAGGCTGGCTCTGAATCGTGATTCTCAGATCTTAGCTTCCTGAGTAGCTAGGGTTATAGACCTGAGCCACCGGTACCTGGCTCATCATGATGCCAATTATACACAAAAAATGTTGTTGAATGAATGAATGAATGAAAGAATATGATGTGTTCTCCTTTGTTTCCTCTTCTCTGAATTTATCCAAAGAAAACACCGGGCAAGGTAGCTGAGCAGGAGTGAGCAGAAGGTATTCCCTGCCTTTGCTCCTCTACATTTTAAGTAGGAATTCGCAGAGCTTCTGATTTTAGCAAAAGGAAAGATTAAAATAAAAGCATCTGTAAAGATTTTTACTTGTCAATCTGTTTTGAAGCTGCAAAACACTAGACCCAGAACTCAAATATGCTAAGAATGGTTTTAAAATTTTTTTTTTAGTCTAAGAATGATTCCCGAATTCTAAAGTCGTTTTATACTGAAGCCTGGAGGGAATTCTAGCACTAAGCATGCTTGTTCATAGCTAAAAGTAAGTAAAAATGTGTTCGTGATATAAAAAAACATGTGGTTTTAAATGTTCTAAGTTGGGAATTACTTTTTAACTATATGGTAACTACATAGAAGTAATAGATTTTGGAGTAGGATTGGGGTTTGTGTAAAATGTAATTTAGGTTGTTTATTTGAGCTAAATAGGCACAATATTTATACCTCCCATGGAAGATAGTGCTGTGCCAGACAACCCAGAGACTATTGAATATTGGAGATCAGATAAGGGCAATGAGCTTTAGCCAAGGATGCATCTTAGAAGTATCTGAGGAATTTAAAAGATGAATTTCAAATATTATGCACCTGGCAAAAAGAACTGGAAGTGGGCCTCAAAGGCTTGCTTTTTCTCCTGGGATGAGAGAACAGGTCCTAGCGTGTCTTCGTGAAGAGAACAGCACGAACTTGGCACTTCAGATCTGGGCTGACAACACATTTATGCTGATTGGAACTCTCCACTTTCCGTCCCTCTTCTGGCTTGCTCTTCACAAGGATCGTTATCCTTTAATAATTCAGCCACAGTACTTTTGCAAATGGGACTTTCTAAACAGAAAGATCTTGGCCAGGCAAAGGGAGACAGTCACTGTGTTTGCTGGAGTCCCCTTTGGCTGAGGTCATTATTCTACTTTGGTCCCTTCTGCTACCTTCATCTAGTGAAGCTCTCTTCCCCTCCTTTCTACTCTCCCCCTTCCCTTCTTTTCTCTTCCCATCCACCTTTTGACGACTTGGCAGTCATACTTTCTCTCCAAATAGAGACAATAAAAAGGTGATGTATTGTTTAAGATGGAACAATAATGCTGTGCATAGACCAAACACACTAACCCTTTACTATTATTTTTACATTTCTTCCTCTTCCTCCTCGTCCTCGTCCTCCTTCTCCTCCTGTCTGAATTCAGGGCTTTGCACTTGCTAGACAGGTTCTCTACCACTTGAATCACACTTCACACTCCAACTCTAGTTTGCTTTAGTTATTTAACAAAGCAAGTGTCATGCGTTTGCCTGGAGCCAGCTTTGAGTAGTGATCCTCCTGCTGATGCCTCCCGAGTGAGTGACTGGGATTACAGGCATGGACCCCACTGCACTACCCCTTTCTCCAGAAGAAGGTACAAAATGCTTGGGTGGTATTTTTCTCTTTGAGATTTTACAATTTCAACACTACGATGTAAAGTTAAAATACGTGGATACTAACAATGTAAAGTCAGCACATGTTATTTTAACAAGGTGATAAAAGAGGAAAGGAAACAAAGGTAACTCCCTTCTTCTGACACCCATTCTGTATTTCCTGTGCCCTTAGCAAGTGCCTTAGTAACTTATGGTTTCTTTTTCTGTGTGTGCTGCTCCTAGGGCTTGAACTCAGGTCCTGGGGACTGTCCCTGAACTTTTTGTTGCTGAAGGCTAGTGCTCTAACACTTAAGCCACAACTCCACTTCCAGATGTGTGTGTGTGTGTGTGTGTGTGTGTGTGTTGTGTGTGTGCACATTTGTCTAATTGGAGATAAGAGTCTCATAGACTTTTCTGCCAAAGCTGGCTTCAAACGCAATCCTCAGATCTCAGCCTCCTGAGTAACTAGGATGACAGGTGTGAGCCACCAACTCCTGGCTTAGGTTGTGGCTCTTTCCCCGGTGAATGATCTATGTTTCCCCCTTTTGGCAGGGTGTTGTAGTCTTGTCCAGATTGGCTTGTTATAACTTTGAATTACTTGAGTCACAGAGCTCGGGAACACTCAGAAATGCCCTCACTCACCTGTGTGCAGATGTCCTAATCTCTCCTGTGGAGCAGCAGTCCAATTTGCCTTGGCACTCAGGCATAGTCGCCCTAGCCAGCACATGGCCTCTTTTCTTTGCTTGTTCATTCAAAGGAGGTTAAAGTGGCTGGAATATCAAACATCCAGTTCTATAGATTTTCCCAGGAGTTTCTTGGGGACTTCAGAGGTCTAGGCCAGCGTGGGGACCTAAGCTTACTGAGACAGGGAGAACATGAGTACTCAGGGGACTTACCCTGAGGACTCTTACCCTGGATGATGCTTGGATCTGGGAACCCTGCTCTGGTAGAAACAGGACTGTATGTTGGACATCGATTCAGAGTAAATATAGCTTCCTGGAGACCCTTGTACCACTTGGGTAAGGTGTTGCCACCTACCTGGGATTGTCACTGAGTCTATCCCACTGTTCTCTCAAGCCAGCCACTTCTGGGAGAGTATAGTTCCAGGAACAAGGGTCCATGGCTCTATGTTATTGCTAGGAAGCGAGTTTCCTTTCCTCCCCTCCCCTCCCCTCCCCTCCCCTTCCCTCCCCTTCCCTTCCCTTCCCTCTCCTTCCTTCTCCCTCCCCTCCCCTCTCTCTCTCCCTCTCTTTCTCTCTTTCTTTCCTTCCTTCCT
>NW_012267229.1:20858039-20987880 GCF_000151885.1 Dipodomys ordii
CCCCCCTCCCTCTCTCTCTCTCTCTCTCTCTCTCTTTTTCTTGCCTTTTCTTTCTTGTCAAGGTCTTGTTCTGTAGCCCAGGCTAGTCCAGAATTCACAATCTACCCGCTGAAGTCTCCTGAAGTTCTGGGATTACAGGAATGTGCCACCATGTCCAGCACCGAAGTGAGCTTGATCAGAAGCTATGCTGCATGGAATGGTGGATGGTGGACAAAGGGTTCTGTAAGTCCATGGAAGGTGGGTTTGATAAAAACCAACGCAGGCAGCAAAGCAAGGGCCCAGCCACCCTTCCCAAGTCATCCACTGGACTCCTGCAAGTTGACAGTATCGAGCTGGTACTGGTTCAGAGGTTTTGGAGTTCTCACACACATGTCCTCCCAGAGGGGTGTTAGAGGTTTCTGAGTTAAATGGGTTCCCAGGCTTCCTGTGAGAGGTGATTTTGGTTCTTGTTAAGCAGATTGAGTTCAGATGCATCCTGTGTTGATAAATATATCACCTGAGCCTTGCATGCCCAGAAGGGACGGCTGCTGAACATCTGGGCTCTGCTGGCTGCTACAAACCCTGCCTCTGTGGCTGGTGACGCCTCCGTACTCACGTCTTTTCCAGCTAAGTGAACTGTTTTTTGTGAGTTTCCATCATTTGCATACAGCACGTGGAGTCAAACTGTCACCTTTCCCTGGCCTTTCCCTGGTGGGGGCGACAATGGAGAAGGAGGGGCTTCCAGTTGTGAATATCTTTGTCTTTTCTTTTTCTTTTTTTGTTGGTCGTGGGGCCTGAACTCTGGGCCTGGGCACTGTCCTTCAGTTCTTTAGCTCAAGGCTAGTGCTCTACCACTTGAGCCACAGTGCCACTTCTGGCTTTTTTCTTTTTGCTTGTGGTGCTGAGGAATCAAACCCAGGGCCTCAGGCATGCAAGGCAAGAACTCTACCACTGAGCCACCTTCCCAGCCCTATCTTTGTCTTCTTTTGAGGACATATAAAACCAGACTTGTCTGTGAATAGTTTTTGGAGGCTTTCTCCATACATCTGAGTGGAGAAGATTCTTTTTCCCCCTCCTCCTCCTCCTCCTTCTCCTCCTCCTCCTCCTTCTCCTCTTCCTCCTCCTTTCTCTCATGTTTCCTAAGCACTAACTCCCACCTTGGTTCAAGATGAGGCTTTGGGAAGATGTGGGTTTGGGGCCTTGGTTTCTCAGTTGAACAAGGCATCCAGTCATTAAGAGAAGCACAGAATGCTAAGCATGGCCTGATGAGAAAGAAAAGTACTTCCCTGGGGTTCTTCAGACTAGCTGACAAGCTAACTTTGGGGCTGAGATAAGCAAGGCAAATCCTTCAAATGGGAAAATAAGTGAAAAAACTTTTTGGCAGTATTGAAGTTGAACTCAGGGTCTTAGGCACTCTACCACCTGAACCATGCCTTCAGCCTTTTTTTAGTTTTTATTTATTTATTTTGTCAGTCATGGGGCTTGAACTCAGGGCCTGGGTGCTGTCCCTTAGCTCATTTGCTCAAGGCTAGTGCTCTATCACTTTAAGCCACAGCTCCACTTCCAGTTTTTTGAGTGGTTGATTAGAGATAAGAGGGCTGGGAAGGTGGCTCCGTGGTAGAGTGCTTGCCTTGCATGCATGAGGCCCTGGGTTCAATTCTCAGCACCACATAAGCAGAAAAAAAAAACAGATTAGAGATAAGAGTCTCACTGGGGACTTCTCTGCTGAGGTGGCTTTGAGCCATGATGCTCCAATCTCAGCCTCCCAAGTAGCTAGAATTACAAAAGTGAGCCACTGGTGGGTGCCTGGCTCTTTTTTGTTGTTGTTATTTTTTGAATAGAGTTGTTTTTTGCTCTGACTGGCTCAACACACACACCATGCAACTGGAATGCAACTAGTGGCTGTGTGCCCAGGTTTTTATTGCTTGAAATGGGGCTCTTGTGAACATTTTGCCTAGGTGAGGCTCCACCTATGAGTCTCCTGATCTCTGCCTCCTAAGAAGACAGGATTATAGTGGGAGCCTAACTAATACATGAATATTTTAATGCTAGATCTTTGAAGGAGACGGTACTCACCAGACAAAAAGACATGGTTCTCAGCAGAACTGTAAACTCAGTCTGTGTTGGATGAGCCTGAAAGCATGTGGGTGAGGATGAATAGGACCTGGGGTAGGTGGAGGAAATCAGCCAAATCAAGACTAGACTGCGGAATTCGTTTTATGCTATGCTACAGAACAGTGGCTTTTTAAGTGTGATCACGCTCAGAAATTCCTGCAAGAGCTGTGACTTCTGGGTCCTGCCCTATGAATTCCCACATCTGTCGGTCTCCATGGGAAAAAAGCAAGAAACAATGCACTTTGAACAAGTGTCCCAGTGATGCTATTGGTCTAGGGACCACACTTTCTCGAGAATCACTGCTATGAGCTGTGGGTCCTTGAGCCCCGGGGTGCTCCCAGACATTTGCTAAGAAAGCGTCTGAGGAAATCAGACTCTTAGCCTGGAAGATGAGCTCCAGTTTTCAGTTCCAGGCTGATAGTTCCAGGCTGCTGCCCACTGAACCATCCATTCTGCAGTTGGGCTTGAGGGAGGGTCTGAGTCCCAGGCCAGGCCCATCCAAAGCTGCACACAGGGCACAGTGCTGCCCCTCCATGATAGGAATGGTACAAATCCCATAGGATGATTGATTGTAGTTTTCATTTTTTTTTCTCAGCACATTTTCTACCATTTTATTAGGTCATTTAACAAATAATTTAAATTTTCTGCTTAGATCAGAATTTCAGGAAGTAATGTACTGTTGTACTGTTAATGAGTCTCCTAATAAGCTCCAGGAGAATGCCATTTGCAAATCATTCCCGAATATAACTGTCACTCAGCCTGTTGCCAATTAGCATACTTCTCAGTAGCTCTGTCTCTGCGAGTGCCCAGAGATTTCTGGGAAGATTCTTGTACCTGGCTGAGTCCCCCTGGGAAGCCTCTGCAGGGGAGGGAAGCAGAGAAGGGAGTCAGAGCTTATTTCGGTGCTGAGCTGCGGCACCTGCTGTAGTCTCGTTTTCCCTCCACCAGCAGCTGGTTCATAATCTCAAAATGGAATGGCACCCTGGGCCTCGTGGAACGGTAATTATAATGACTTGGCAGGTTAAGTATGCTGGCATGCTGGGTTTTCGGTTGCAGGTTGATGGTGGATGGAGGAAATAAGCAAAATTTATTAAACACTGCTTGATACCTGGTGCTTCATTAAGACACCTTGTTTATTAGTATTATTATTTTTAATACAAATAATATCTTTATGAGGGTTTGAAAAACTCTACTCAATGGGCCAAATCTATCCTGGAAATTGTTCCAATAAAACTTTATTAAAACAATCACACCTGTTGTGGTGCATATTATCTATGGCTGCTCTCATGCTACAATAGTAGACTTGAATAATTGTGACAAAGAACAAATAGCTCACGGAGCTGAAAGTAATTGCTATCTGACCTTTTATTTTACAGAAGTTTTCTTGGGCTTGGGGTATGGGCATGTGTGCCTTTTTCTATTCATTTATATACCAGGCATGCAAATTTACTATCTGTATTGATCTGAGACTTAGACATTTTTCTCTTGATTTAAGTCTTTGGGATCATTCTGTGGCAGAATTGTTTGTGATTTATGTTTTGTAGCTACTTACTAATCTATAACATAAATATCTTGCTTACTTTCTATTTGTATTTTAGTTAATTGTCTTCACAAATTTTAAAAATAAACCCTTTATTTCACAATAATTTCAGATGTACAGAAAACTTGCAAAGAAAATACAGGGAGTTCCTCTACACTGGTCATGTAATTTTCTCTGATACCATTTTATGTTAGCATAGTGTAGTTGTCAAACTAAGAAACAAACATGGGTATAATTTATTCATTTTAAATCACTCCATGAATGCATCTCCTTGCGAAAATAAAACAATACAAGCTAGGTTCGGATATCCTTTGGCCTCCTTTTCATAACTGTTGTCTCCACACTGGTATTTATCCATCTAGGCTTTTGTAGAAGTCTTCACCCTTACCCCCCCCCCCCGCTTGCCACACAGAGTGAGAGAAAGAGAGAGAGTAATATTGAAAGTGTAATACTGTTATGTGGTTTAAAAATGTAAATAGAGTTCCTTACCAGTGGCTCATGTCTAGAATCCTAGCTACTCAGGGGGTTGAGATCTGAGGTTCACAGTTTGAAGCCAGCCAGGTGGAATTGTCCAATAAACTATCAAAAAACCCAGAACTGGAGCTTGGCTCAAGTGGTAAAGTGATATCCCTGAGCGAAAGAAGCTCAGGGGAGCACCGAGGTCCTAAATTGAAGCCTGAGGACTGGAAAAAAAAAAGCAAGCAAATAGTTTCATACTGTGCATACTGTTCATCAACTTGTTTTTTTCTGCCTTTTCAGAAGGTTTGGGTATATGTTCATGGTGATGTACAGAGATTGGCCTTAGTATTTCAATTGCTGCATGGTTTCCTCATTGATGAACGTCACATAGTCTATTTAGCTGACTTACTGTGGATGGTCATTTCGTTGTTTCTGCTTTTCACTATTATAAATAGTGTTTCAATCAGCATCCTGGTACATTATGCCTTTTTTCATGTATGTAATTATTTATTTTTTTGAAGACTTGATTCCTATAATTAAAGTCACTGGATCAGTGGGCTTGTATATGCATTTTCCAGCAGATAACAAATTTTGATCTTGTAAACTTTACTAACATATATCTCTACCACAATTTGTGAAAGTGCCTTTTCCTAATAAGTGTTGTCAATAACAACTTTGTTTTGTGCTGTGTGTTGTGGCTATTTGTGAAGTTAAGCATTTTAATCTCTATGTAGTTACTGTTGAGAGGCTGCTCATATATTTAACCAATCAACACCCTAACAGCTGTTCAATGGAAGTACATTTCTACTATTTTACAGATTAGGGAATTAAGGCTCAGGGAAGTGAAGTTGCCTGTTCAGGCTTTTACAGGCCCTGAACGCTGGGGCTGAGACTGCTCATGATCTAGAGTAGAGGAAAAGCTAGGGTGGGCTTTTAGATACTAGGAAAAGGCTCATGTGTTGACTTTAAGACAGATGCATTGATGTTGTCCAGGTGTCCCCTGAATTTGGTAGGTGGGATGTTGCTTTATGAGTCCCTGAAATTGAAGTTAGACTTATGGTCAGGCAACTAAACAAATGGTTTGGGTTTGGGGATATAATTTAGTTTAGGCAAAACTCCAGTGACTAGGGCTACTAGATGAAGGATTGCTTCCAAAGGGAGGGCCTGGCAAAATGTAGGTAAAAGTGCAAGCTTAGAGTAATAGGCTGAAGTTTGATTCATTGTAGAGAGCACCCTGAAGGACTGGAATGGGCTTGGCTAATGCTTGAGAGGCAGAAATTGTGCAGATTTCCCCATGAGCATGTGTCTTTTAGTCTTAGAAGAGCAAGGTCAGCCTTAGCCCCTAACTAAGGTTAGGAATTAATCAAAATGTTAACCTCACCTTGATATGGGTGGACTCTAGCTGAGCTTCCAGCTTAAAAATCTTTAGATTGAGAAAGGGAAAGGCTGCTCCTCTTCTAACTAGGTCTTATTTATATGGAAAAATCTTATCTGGAAATGCCATCCTGCACAGACCAAAAAAGCTTCAACCAAAACCTGCTTTTTAGATCCAAAATACCAGAAAATAAACAGTAAGACATATATAGCTCTTAATGATAACCACTCTTCTTTAGCTGAACACTACACACCAAAAGTTATGGGCCTCCTCAATCCATCAATCCATCCTCCATACCAGATGTGGAATCTAGACTCCTCCTCTGAACAGGTAATAATGAGACATCTTGTCCATGAGGGGATGGTGAAGTAATAACCTGCTACTTCCATTTCCATTGGCACAAGTGTCTACTTAGCCCTCCCTCTACAATGGCAGTGGAGACTGTGGGGAGCCTGGGCTGTTACCCTCACCGGGCTTTAACAAGGTGCTCCTCTCTCTCCTACTGAAGAGGCTGAGTGCAGAGTCAGGACTTTACTGTCACAAGCACTAACTGTGGTTTCAGCCGTATTGCTCTCTAGTCAGTAGTATCAGGCTGTCTCTTTCCTTGGGTGTCAACTGAAGATGAGTAGGAAACCTGGGCTTCTTCATCCACCTAGAAGTGATAATTCAGAGCCCCAACCCATTGGCCATAATTTGTTGGAGTAGTGTCAGAAAAAGCCAGCTGCAATGGAACGTTAGCGTAGCCTGTGAAAATATCAAGGTTTGACCTCCAAACCACCCTCCATACTAAGAACTAGCAAGATCTCAAACTGAATCGAAAGGATATCTGACAAAAAAAATGTAAAGCAGCTATTAAATCCTTTCCTGAGCCATTATGAACATTCTTGAAACAAATGGAAAAGACAAAAAGGCTCCCCAAAGAAATACAAAGTCTTAGAAAAGAAAAAGAAGATCTAAATTAAAAAAAAAAGTTTTGTGAGCAAACAACTCATGAGCAGCAGTGCTTGCATTCAATTTCAAAGTACAACAGCCGGGAAAGAAACAAAGACTTGTAAACACTGCAATAGACGTTATCCGGCCTGTAGAACACAGAGGGAAACTAGACGGAAAAAATTAGAACCGAAAGATCTAACATTCACGAATCTCAGAATGGGAGGTGAGAAAGGACAGCGATAAGAAAAAAAAAGCTCAAATATCGCCTGAAAACTTTCTAAATCTGGAAAGTTGTTAGCTAGAGGCTCAAGAAGGTAAGAATGTCTTAAATAAGACAATCCAAGAAGCATTATTACTAAATTTCTGAAAACTAAAAGAAATCTTGAAAGCAGCAGCAAAAAAGAAAAGAAAAAAAAAAGAGAAAAGAAAAATGCCTTATACGGGAGAAACAACCTGAATGACAGCATATTTCTCATCAGAAACCAAGGAGGGAAGAAGGAAGTGGAACATCTTTCAAGCTTGAAAGAAAGGAACTATGAACACGGTGTCCTATATGCAGTAAAGCTATTCTTCAGGAATGAGGGGGAAATCAAGACATTCTGGGAAGAAGGTGAATGAATATCATCTGTCATGAGCACATAGAGCCTGAAAGAATGGCTAAAGGAACAGCAATGAGATGATAAATGGTCTAAGTGTAACAAGGGGATTGGAAGAGTGGGTTAAATGCACAACTCAATTATCTGCAGTCTATAAAAACACTCATTTCAAAAGAGCGTGATAAAGGTGGGTTCAAAGTAAAACCACGGAAACAGATATATCAAGTAAACATTAATCAAAAGAAAACAGGAGTGGTAATATTAATACCAGACCAAGTAGGCTTCAGAACAAAGACATTTACTAGGGACATTATGTAATGACAAATGGCCCTATCTACTAAGAACAGAAGGCAGATGGCACAGTCATGTACAAATGTGTCCACGGAGATATAAAGTACAAGGACAATCATGTATCTCCTGAAACCAAATATATTCCCACCCCGGAAGTCAACAGTTCTAATCTTGGGTATACGCCAGAAAGAAATGAGTGTACAAGACAACCATGCACCAATAGCAAAGGCAATGGTTAGCATCTGCATGTTAGTCACAAATGCCCCAAACTGGAAGAATGGCTACCAACAGAGGGTGGGTATATTGATTGTGCTGTTCCCAATCTTTGACTACTTATACTATATAGAAATGAAAAGGAATGTCCTCTGGGTGCTGGTGGCTCATACCTCTAATTCTAGCTATTCAGTTGGTTGACATCTAAGAATCACAGTTCAAGGCCAGCCCAAGCAGGAAAGTTCATGAAACTCTTATTTCCAATTAACCACCAAAAAAAAAAATTCCCCCAGAAATAGATCTGTGGCTTAAAGTGGTAGAGTGCTAACGTTGAGCAGAAAAGCTCAGGGACAGTGTCCAGGCCCTGAGTTCAACCCCTCAACTAAAAAAAAAATGGAATGACTTACTGTTGCATGAACTAATATAGGTAGATATCAAATATATTGAATTAGAAAAGCCAAACACCAATGACTATGAGCAGACTCAATGATTGCACTTATATCAACTTCAATGGTAAGCAGAGCAAACTAATTTGTTAGGGAAGTCTGGATAGTGGTTCCCTTGCGATTGTGGAAGAAAATGGGAAGCTTTTTGAGGTGATTGTATATGCAAGTATGCAATAGGTAAAAATTCATCAGCCCTAAAGATTTATGTCCTTTATGCATGCAACATCTTAATAAAAATAGAAAATGACAGATTCAGATCAAGCACTGTGATTATTTACTTTAGACATTTTTGTCATACACTGAGCTGTAATTTTCCAGCATCCAGGGCTCTGGGCACCTGCCTCAGTTTCTCTTCTGCATTCCAGTTTTTTGCTGAATGTATCTCTACCTATTGGCAGGGCTTCTTGTCCATTCCTAGTCTATGATTCTTGGATATCCTGTTTGATCCTGTGTGTGTGTGTGTGTGTGTGTGTGTTCTGAAAATTGAACTCAGGGCCTCATGCTCTCACCTTTTTAAAAAAAATTGTTTCTACTCGAGGCTGGAGCTCTACCACTTGAGCAATACCTATACTTCTGGCCTTTTGCTAATTAATTGGAGATAAAGAGCTTTTCAGATGTCAGCTCAGGCTGTTTTTACATCGTGATCCTCAATTCTCAGCCTCCTGAGTAGCTAGCATTACAAGTGTGAGCCACCAGGCCCTGCTCTGTGTGATCTTTTTTTTTTTTTGGTCATGAGTCTTACCCCATGCTTTGTTTCTGAAGTGAAAGCATCCATGTGGCTGAACCAGCAGTGTTTCTGGTATGAAAGCAACTGAAGTCTCCTTTTGAGTTCATCTTAGTGAAGATGTGTCTGAGGCAGCAGCTCCTCTTGAGTTAATCTTTTTAAATTTTTTTTATTTTATTGTAAAGATTCTGTACAGAGGGGTTACAGTTACACGAGTAAGGTAATGAGTACATTTCTTGTCGAGCATTGTTATTCCCTCCTTTGTTTTTCTCCTACTATCTCTTCCCTACCTCGCCCACTCCTCCAACCTCTGAAGTTGTAAAGTTCATTCCCAACATAGTGTCTTGTGAATATCATTGTTGCAATGGGTCAGCCTGTGTCCTTGTTTCAACATTTTGTTATTTCCCCTTCCCCTCCCCAAATTAGATAAATGTATATTCAAGATGCAGGGTACCAAAATCAAACACAGTGACAACAGGGGATGTACCATAGCGGGGAAGAACGTACAGAAGAATTTTAAAAAATGAACCCCAAGATATGGACATGAGAGGTCTCTCTTTGTTATTGTTGTTGTTTTTAATGTACTAAATGATTTTTTTGATTCTTGAGTTAATCTTAGTGAATGAAGTGTCCGAGGTAGTGCAATGATCAGTGGTAAAGGTTGAGAAGTGAGGCTTCCATGCTGCAGAGTGCCTGCTATAGTCAACCACTCCTTTTGGTGATTAACTAATGCCTGTGCCCTGGCAGATCTGTTCCTTCAGTACCAGGGCATCGAGTCAGTGACTGGAGACCTGGATCTTAGGCCCACTTATGACGTTCTAGCCTCCAATCTTAGGCGAATCACAGAAAGACACACTCGTGGGGTTGAGGCAGCTCATCCATGGCTCACTGCTCTGTCTCAGCTTTGTTTGCCCATCTGTCTCTGCCTGGATGTGTTCAGGACTGGAGCATTCACTATCTCTGGAGGAGCTGGTGTTGATAATAAAAAATCCAAAGATCAAATCTAAGATGGAGTTTATTCATCTTTTATTCAATGGTTGTTGGTTGTGCTTGTAGCTATATCTCCAGGTTTACCAAGCCACGATCACATGAATATTCACATCTTGTCTATTGCAGGAGGGCAGGCATTGTGAGATGGTCCTAGAAGATAACTCATCCAGTGTGTCTCTCAGGGCTGACCATGGGGGACACCTCTGCTCTCCCCTCAATAGGGAGGATGGGGAGAGTGACGCTCTTCTAATCTTTGTGTAGTAGTTGGCTTGAAATTTGAAGATGGTTGTCTGTGTCCAGACTCTCACAGTCTTGCCAGTAGAAACCTCTCGTTCATCTTCTGGTTTTGATCCTTCCTATCTACAAGAGCTCTGACCCATGCCTGACCCATCTTTGCCTATCATTTCCCTATTTCCTAACTTAAAAGCCAAAATTAAAATTCTCTTCAGTCAAAATAAAAGCCACTAGGCAAGAGAATTGTTCATACTGTCTTGGAGAGGACAAACTATTATATTTGTATACTTATGTATTTTTATATTTATATATTTTATATACTTACATATAAATACATATTTTACATATTTATATATTTAAGTCTCACTTTATCAGAAGCACGTGAGTGGCAGCCCTAGTCTGGAAACTGTGGTAGGAAGTGGAGTGCTTAGCATTAATTCATCTGTCCATCTGTCCATCCATCCACCCATCCATCCGTCCATCCATCCATCCATCCATCCATCCATCCATCCATCCATCCATCCATCCATCCAAAGTTTTGGCATGCAGCCCAGGCTGATTTTGCCTTCTGGCTGGAATTACAGTATTTTACCACAACACTCAACTAGAGTACTTGGGATAGTGCCTGGTATAGTAGGGCCTCAGCAAACAAAACCCTATATGCTATTCTTGTTCCCATGTACTGGGAAGATACTGTAGATCCTGGGACACAGACAAGATGAAAACTAAAAGGCCTTAGAATCTGAAAGTGAGCCCAAGATTACAACAACACAAAGGAGGGGAGGGCTCACATTTTCCATAGGCCTAACTTGCTTCATTCCCAGCAAAGGCAGCAGGTGGAGCAGTCGGCAAAGATCAGCTCATTTTCTTTCCATTTACATCTTCTTTCCAGAGATGATCACAATGTCTGAATCTGAGCTCAGGAAGAAGAATGGTCCAGAGTCATCCAAGGACTGGCTTCATGGATAGTGTGATACTGAACAATACTAGGGCCATGGGTGAGCTGTGTGGGGATTGTGGAACATGTGGTAAGAACTCAGATCCTGATGGTCTCATGACACACTCCCTTCATGGCCCTTGATTCCTATCAAAGTTTCTTGCAATACAGGGTCGGGATTCTCACAGGCACTGGTCAGAGGGGGCTGGTGTGGGATTCCTGGGGTGGGAAATGGGGAGCAGATCAAATGCCCAGAGATTGTCAACTTCAAAAGCAGATTAAGTTGTCATGGGCAGAATGAGTCAAGACAAGCAGCTGTGAACTTTGTCAACCAGAACAGGGAACCCTCTTTTTGTGCTCTGTGAGGAAGAGTCTGGGTCACCCTGAATGGTTACAGGAGCCATAAAGGGGTGGATTTGATTCTGTGTATTCCAAAGAGCTGATGGACATCTTCACCTGTACCTTTCTCTGTCACTTTCATCTTGTAACAGACTCCATTGTTTCCTTCCTCACATTTCCTGTCCTGGAAATGACAAAACCACTGTCCGAGGCAGGAAACTTATGTCTTTTCTCCTGATTCCTTATTCCTTCCAGAATATCCTGTCGCCTGTCCTGCGTGCTTACTGCCTCTGCCAGCCAGGTCTAGTGATTTTCCAGGAAACAGATCCACCACCTCCAAGATCCTCTGTCCTCTGCTTTTCATGTATTCATCGACCTATATTCAAACCATAGCCATGCCATTTTCCTACATAGCATGGGTCCCTGTGGCCCTTGGGTAATGTCCCTGTGCTGCACGAGGTAAGAGTTGCTGGAGTATCTGGTCCTTTCCCATACATACTCATCACCTTATCCTTACTGAGAACACTCATCAAACATTTACTCTGTGTTGGGTCATATGCTACACTTTAAAAATATTACATCACTGTTTCCAGGAATAATCCCATCTGCCGTTCTATTTGGGAATTGACTACCATGTGGAAGTCAAACATACTCTAGCTGAGGGTTCCTGCAGCCATCTGAGTCTTTCAGAAGGCCAAGGATTCACAAAAATACTTTGTATTAGACTCCCTTGGCTCGAGTCCTATTACCGTGTATATATTATTTTCAATGCCTTAGTTTCCTCATCTGAAAAGTGGAGTAACGGTAGTGCTCGAATTGAAGTAGAGCTCATTGCATAAGTGCTTGTGGGGGCTGGATGAGAAAATACATATGAAATGCTTAGCACGGGGCTAGGCATGTGGAAGTACCTAACATATGTCAGGACTCCACAGGTGTTTTTCTATGGGAAGCATCCTGTACCACCTGGGCCATCTGGTCACTGCCATTCTCCAAGGTCATCTCTCTCTTTCAGAGGCCTCGAACAGCCCCTCAGCTTGGGGGACAGGTACTCTTCTCCATGGTCTCAGTGTCCTGGGCTGATCTCCCATACAGTGCTTGTCTGTCTGAGGGCAGCTGGGATTTTCTTATCTCTGATGTTTGAACCTCTCAAATATCAGAGATGCCATTGACATCTGTGCAGACAAGGGCCAAGAACAGGGCTGGATACAGAGCAGGCCCTTGGTGCGTGCCTGCCAATGGGCAGAAGGAAAGCGTGTGCTTGGAAGATCTCAGATGCAGAGGGAATGTCTTCCTTATTGGTGTTTCATCAAGGGCCTTGTCGTACAACCCGTTGTGTGACAGAACTGAGGCTTGTCGCACCTTTGACCTCCTGACAAGTTTAATGTAGGTTTGAGGCTGTCTTTACCTTGGATTCTCCACCCCCCCCAAGCCTCACCCCTATCAGTAGAGTCACATTTGCATACCACAGCCATGATCAAGTTAAAAGAATAGTAGAGATGAAAGGAGCCAAAAGCCAGGTCTCTTGGGCAATTTCCCTGGTAATGCAGAAACAGAATTATCCACGGAGTGATTGACAAATTAGAAGCACTTTGCACCTAATTTTAATGCATTTGGTTCCTTAAGAGGAGGAATATGTTAAACTTAAGAATTATTCACCTTGCAGTCGCTTCTGTCTTTCAAATCAAAATCAATCTTCATGTGGGGTACTAAATCTTAAGGAAACAAATTGCTTTCTATGGTACATTGCACTCTTTAAATGGCTTTATTTGGAGGGCCAGCTGAGCAAGTTAATTTCAGCGGCACAGCTGGCTGGCGATGGTGGGGTGGGCATGGAGTTGTGGAGAGCCTGGTCTGGTGCTCATTAACCACTCTTGGATGAAAGAAACAGTGAGAATAATTGGCACATGCACTGGACCATAGGGTGGAAATTAAAATGGAATTTCAAGAACCAGGTTGATTTGTTGATAGACAAGATTGTGAACTTGCTCCTTGGAGCATCCCCCCTCCCTGCCCCGCCCCCATCTCCTCTTCACCATGGATCCCAGCTATTAGCTTTCACAGCTTGGACCATATTGACCATATTATCCCTTCTCCTCAATCATAGTGTAAATCTGCTCTTGGGAATGGACCACAAAATCTCATTCATGTGGGGGTGATTATAACAGATAGTTTTTTCTTCAGTTTTTTTTTTTAATTTCACACACACACAAAAGGGAACTAAGGGAATTTAGCGGGAACTAAAGGAGTTTAGCAAGAACTGGTGATCAAGGATCTACTGCTGTTTCCATAGAGGCTGTATATTCTAACATCATGATATTTTTGAGCTAGAATGAAATGTAGAGGTGGGTTTTTCTCATGGGATGTGGAAATTCCATCACAGAATATCCGAATGGCTCTCGATTGTTTGAATGTTTCCATGGAATTAGAAGGCAGCCCGTCTTCTTGTTGGGGTGTTGCAATGAACAAAATATTCACCTTATTTTCAGCTAAAATTAATCTCATTGAAACTTCTGCCAATCTAGTTCTCTACTTTCGAAGTCTCCCAAATGTCAGTACTTAAGTGTCTGAAGATAACTCCCTGTTCACCACTTCATCTCTTACGTGCCGTTTCTTCTCTGGGTTAAATGATCCCAACTCCTTAACTGCCCGTTTTACACTACTCAGTGTTCAGCAGTCTCTAGGCCCTGGCCATTTTCTTTTGGGACATATTTGAGATAGTTCATGTCTTTCTTAAAATACAGTCAATATAATTTCTCTTAATAGCACCTGCCTTTGAGGGAGATGGTTTCTCATCCACCAGGCTTTGAAGCTGAGTCGCCCATTGGGGAGCTGTGCAGATAGGCAGTGTTCTCCTGGCCTTCCAGGCAGGACTTGGTCCCTAGCCCTGCTAAATTGGATTTGGCCTATTTTGGTCACAATTCTCTGCCATCCTATATATCTGATGTCCCTCTCAGCAACTTGCCATGGTCACATTTGATGAGCTTTCTTCCTGCCAGTCTTTCTGATGAGATCTGAAAGGCCATTAAGGATAATTTGCTCAGTAGTGGGAGACAGTGTGTCAGCAGCAACAGGAATACATTCGTTTAAAAAGTAAAAAGTCATATAAGTCTATGCATTTCAATCATCAAGAAAGTAACAATTACCTACCAGAGACCATTTTTTGATGTGTGTCTTTCCATACACACTTTTATCCAATGGGTTTGTATTATATATTGTTCCTTTGTCACATATTATGAGTATTTTTCTATACTATTAAGCAATCTTCTACAAGAACCATTTCTAAGGCCTTTATTTAATAACTCACTGATGGTTGGGGATTTGGGTTGTTTTCTAATTTTTCCCTCTTGTCTTTTGCTCATTTGGGTCACATTTCAGGATACAGAATGGCTCAGGACTGTGGGCGGGCAAAAGTTTTGGTATGTGTTGTCAAAATGACACTTCAGAATGACATGCCTTTTGGAACATACTATCTTCTGTTTCTGAAAGCAGCATGTTGAAGGCTTTTCTGCTGGAGTTGTGTGAGTTTTTTTCCTAAGCAGACTACCTGACAGTGTGGACAGGGCTTGGTTGGTACAGGCAGAAAGAGGAAAGAAGTCACCTTTGCCGTAAGGGGACTGCAGACTAAGCCAGGACACCCATGAAATCGACAGAGGAAAGAATCCAAGGGCAGAAGCAAATGTCAAACCTTAAATTCTTGCTTTACATATGCATTATTTTCCTTTTTCCCTCCCTCCCTCCCTTCCTGCCTACCTCCCTCCCTCCCTCTCTCTTTCTCTCTTTCTCTTTCTTGTCAGTCATGGGGCTTGAATTCAGAGCCTGGGTGCTGTCCCTGAGCTTTTTTTGCTCAAGGCTAGCACTCTACCACTTGAGCCACAGTTCTACTTCCAGTATTCTGGTGGCTAATTGGCAATAAGCATCTCACAGACTTTCCTGCCCAGGCTG
Organism: Dipodomys ordii; assembly: GCF_000151885.1. NCBI lineage: Eukaryota > Metazoa > Chordata > Mammalia > Rodentia > Heteromyidae > Dipodomys > Dipodomys ordii. Next base: position 20,873,153 of record NW_012267229.1, read on the forward strand.
GCTTTGAACCATGATCTTCAGATCTCAGCCTCCTGAATGGCTGGGATGACAAGCATGAACCACCAGTAGCTGGCTCTTTTTCTTTTTACTCTACTTACTATAGAATATACTTCAGAGTTTTATTTTATTTTATTTTTTGTTGGTTGGGGGCTTGAACTCTGGGCCTGGGCGCTGTCCCTCAGCTCTTCAGCTCAAGATGAGAGCTCTACCACTTGAGCCACAGCACCACTTCTGGTTTTCTGGTGGTTTATTGGAGACAAGAGTCTCATGGACTTTCCTGCTTGGGCTGGTTTTTAACCGTGATCCTCAGTTTTCAGCCTCCTGAGTAGCTAGGATTACAGGCGTGAGCCATTGACGCCCGGCTCAGAGTTTCTTTCTTTTATTTATTTATTTATTTATTTTTTTGCCGGTTGTGGATCTGAACTCTGGGCCTGAGCACTGTCCCTCAGCTCTTCAGCTCAAGGCCAGCGCTCTACCGCTTGAGCTACATCGCCACTTCCGGCTTTTTCTGTTTATGTGGTGCTGAGGAATCGAACCCGGGGCCTCATGCATGCAAGGCAAGCACTCTACCATTGAGCCACCTCCCAGCCCCAGAGTTCATTTCTTTTAGAAAAAAACATGTCCTGTGGGAGCTCTAGAAAGTGACACTTAGAGATACCTTTACTCATTTAGGTTGGGCTACATAAATTTCACTGGTGTGGTGAGTTTTTCAGACTTGAGACCCAGATCTTTAGGAGCCTTAGAGGAAGTAAAGTGGAAGGTTCACCATGTCTAAGATATACCAAAACATCTGGTCCATTTTACTCAAAAAGTACTAATTCTGGTTGTATTTACAATTGAGTCAGCTTGGACAGTTTTGAATTTTTAAGATGTTAGTTATATAGCTAAATGGATCCTCCAAACTGGAATCTGATGTTTTGAAAACTTATTCTTTTTTTCCCTGCAAAAGCTACTGAATACACTGATTCAACTAAATATAGTAGGTCCACCCTCTCAAAGGATGAATGTAAGGCAATCAGACAGCTGCTGACTGTCAAAAGGAATGGGCGCTTCTAACGTCCCAAATGTAAATCACTTCCTTAACACATACACACAACGGTAGAATTCTATGAGGAAAGAAATCTTTATTTTAGCCATAAAACTCAGAGGATGTTTCTAATTTGTTGTCCATCTGACCATGGAGGCATTTTGTAGCAGCTGGGATAGCAGTTGGTTATAAGAAAGAGAAACCTGACTACAGTGGTTTAACCAAGCTGGGGCTATACACACACACACACACACACACACACACACACACACACACGCACACGCACAAGCACACACACGCCCATGTACAGCCCAAGGCTGGTGCAGCTGGTAGAACTTGCCAGGAATCCAAATAGCATTAGAGTTGTTAATGTATTTTTTTTTAGAGTTGTTAATGTATTTTTATGTTACCTGAGACTCAATGTTTTATAAGGAAAAGAGGTTTGTTTCAGCTCATGTTTTTGGAAGTTAGAAAGCTTAAGCTCAGGTGGCCACTTCTGCTGTGGTGGCCTCATGCTGTGTTATAACATAGTGAATGGCATTACACAGCAGGAGAATGGCAAAAGGGCATGTGCAGAAGAACAGATTTGTGAGAGAAGGGGGAGGTGTCAGGTTTACTTTATAACAACCCACTCTCACAGTAATTAATGTAATAAACTAATGTAGAGGAAGACCTCACGTCCATAAGAAAAGCAGAAATCTCTCATAAAGGCCTTTATATGTCTCAACACTATTCTGGCTAGGATCAAACCTCAAGATGAATTTTGGTGAGGATAAACCGTAGTCAAACTACAGTATCCACTATCTTTGTGATGGGATTTTAAGTAAAGGAGGAAAAGCTGAAATTATGTACAAGGTAATTCTGTATAGTTATTTTAAAAGTAAAAAACCCAATCTGTTTCTATTTCATTGTCTCAGAAATGTCTAGTAGCCACCACCTAGCTGCAAGGGAGTCGGAAATGTAAACTATTTATTTATTTATTTATATTTTAAGAGAATTAAACATTTATTGATTACATATGATAATGGATGATGAACAAACTGTAAGGTGTATATTTTCATAAAGTATATTTTTAAAATTAATGTATTGAGCTGGACACTGGTGGCTCACACCTGTAATCCTAGCTACTCAAGAGGCTGAGATCTGAGCATTGTGGTTCTAAGCCACCTGGGCAAGAAACTCCATGAGACTCTTTTTTTTTTTTTGGGTCCGGTCGTGGGGCCTGAACTCCGGGCCTGGGCGCTGTCCCTCAGCTCTTCAGCTCAAGGCTAGTGCTCTACCACTTGAGCACAGCGCCACTTTCGGCTTTTTTTCTTTTTGCTTATGTGGTGCTGGGGAATCGAACCCAGGGCCTCAGGGCATGCAAGGCAAGCGCTCTACCACTGAGCCACCTTCCCAGCCCTCCATGAGACTCTTATTGCCAATAAACTACCAAAAAAGCTAGAAGTGGTGCTGTGGCACAAGTGGTAAGTGCTTTCCTTGAGCGAAATAAACTCAGGGACAGTGCCCAAACCCAAAGTGCAAGCCCCAGGACCAGAAAAAATCAATATATTGGAAAGATATTAGTCTGGGGACTTAACTAGTTATAGATTTCAACTGTACCACTTGCAGAATAATACAGACAAGGCAAGGTCATTTTCCTCTTTGCTTTCACAGCACATGATGATGTTAGAGAAAATGATCCTTGAGGATCACAAGTTGTTGAAGCTTGCTCTTTATTAACTCCTGAGAAGTTCACTGGGTGTGCAAGTCACAGCCTCTCAGCCAAATCTGGCTATCAAATTTTTGTTAACAAAAATTTATTGGTACATAGCCTTGCATATTTGCTTTTTGTCTATTATGGTTTCACAGCACAAGTGCAGGTAGAATAGCTTCCACATAGACAAATAGTTTCCCAAATGAAAAATATTAGTATATGGTTCTCTTCAGAGAAAAAAATGTATAAACCTCCACTTTAAAGTAATAATTAATTAAAAATGAGAACACACCATTCAAAAACTAACAGAGAGGAAAAAATAACAAAATATTTGATATGGACAAAATTAGACAAAAATAAAGAGACAAAAATTGGATTAAAGAGAATTCAAATGGTAAAATAATAGCCATATATCTTACTTAATAGTGGGCTAAATATTCACATTAAAGCACAACAACTTTCAGGGCTAGTGATGTGACTTAAGAGATAAAATGCTTGCCTATAGTGTCTAAAGTCCTGATTCAATTCTCAGTAACACACACACACACACACACACACACACACAATCACCCCCCCAAATAAAAAAACATTTTCAAGCTGAATCAGAAATTAACAGGAAAAGGACTTCCAAATATAAGAAAATAGATACTCTGAAAGAATGGAGAAAGATTTACAGGAACAAACCGAACAAAAGCTAGTATGGCAATATTAGTATCAAAAGCAATGGACTGCAATGTTACTATTAGTAGAATTACTTTGACAGGAATATATAACACTCCCAAATTTATATCTAATTTATCTAATATATATTATGTAATATGTAATAATTGCAAAAATATCTCTGATTCTGTGTGTGTGTGTGTGTGTGTGTGTGTGTGTGTGTGTGTATGTGCCAGCATTGGGGCTTGACCTCAGGGCCTGGATGCTGTACCTAGTTCTTTTGCTTAAGGCTAGCACTTTACCACTTGGGCCACAGAACCACTTGTAGCATTTTGTGGTTAATCAAAGATAAGAGTCTTACTGACATTTCCTGCCTGTGTTGGCTACAAACAGTGATCCTCAGATCTCAGCCTTCTGATCAGCTATGGTTACAGGTATGAGCCACCAGTGCCTGGCTCTAAAATTCCTGAAGAAACTCTAAACTTGAAAAAACTTAAATGAAAAAATAGGCAAATCATTAGTCACAATAAGAACTTTGTTCAGTAACTAAAAGAGCAAGTAGACAACAAAACTGAACAACCTATGAACCAACTGGACTTAAGTAGCAGTTATGAAAAAAACTATATATCCAACAGCCAACAGCTTTGGAGTGCATATTTCTAGGCATGGGGAACATTTACAAATTAATCCAAATGCCAATCCATAAATTTGCTCTCAACAAGTTTCAAGTGAAAAGTGAACTCAAGATTGTAGATTTCACATTCTGTTGTAATACATAGAGACTTGGAGTCATCATGAGACAGAAGCAACTTCCTACAACAACATAATGAAGACAGAGGCATGGGCATATCGTAGTGTATTTAAAGTTTTCAGCCCAGTAGTTAAGGTTCTGTGACATAATTTGGGTAGGAAGGGGAATACCTTCTACCTCTTTTTTTTTTTCTCATTTGTGGGGCTTAAACTCTGGGTCTGGGTGCTGTCCCTCAGCTCTTTAGTTCAAGGCTAGTACTCTACCACTGAGCCACAGTGCCACTTCCAGTTTTCTGGTGTTTTATTGGAGATAAGAGTCTCACGGGCCGGGTGCCAGTGGCTCACGCCTGTAATCCTAGCTACTCAGGAGGCTGAGATCTGAGAATCGTGGTTCAAAGCCAGCCTGGGCAGGAAAGTCCATGAGACTCTTATCTCCAATAAGCCACCAGAAAACTGGAAGTGGCGCTGTGGCTCAAGTGGTAGAGCGCTCGCCTTGAGCTGAAGAGTGCAAGGACAGCGCCTAAGCCCAGAGTTCAAGCCCCACAACCGACAAAAAAAAAAAAAAAAAAAAACTCTCACAGACTTTCCTGCCCAGGCTCCTCAGAGCTGAGCTTCCCGAGTAGCTAGGATTTCAGGAGTGAGCCACTGGCACCTGGCTCTTCTACTTTTTAAGTTAAGCATTTTTTTTTCTTTTTTCGTGTTTCTTTGTTTTTAAATTGAGATTGAGTACATAAATTTCACAGTATTGTGGGATAGTGGTACTTTAGTTAAAGTTACAAACACATTTAACCTTCACAAGGTTAACTTGTCATTATCGTGGTCTATAAAGTTTGTGAATTCTATAAGCTTTAACAATACAACTATTTCTTCCCAATAGGGTGATATGTACATTTCTTTCTTTTTGCTTAGTGTACACCGTTCCCTCTTTCCCTCTCCCTCCCTCCCTCCCATTGCTCCCAACTCCTTGAGTTGCTTAGTTCATTTTCATCAATGTCCAGTGCAGCTGATGGGCCCCTCTGTTGTATATTTTCCCATTTCCCTCTGATTCTGTGTCCTCCTCCTAGCTTCCCTCAGATGTGCACGTGCACACCCCCCCACAGATATATCATATATGAGGTCAAGAACATGTAGTCATTTAGAAATGATATGATAAATTAAGTTAGAGGTCTTTTGTTTCTTGAGTCCTACTTACTTCGTCATTTCTCCTTGCATTTTGAATTTAATATCCACATATCTCTCTGATCTTGGCTTAAACTCACTCAACATGATTTGTTCTAGTTCCATCCATTTCCCTGCGAATGCCATTATTTTGTCCTTTCTAATGGCTGCATAATTCCATTGTATATAGGTACCACAAGTTTTAGATCCATTCATCTGTAGTGGGGCATCTGGGTTATTTCCATATCTTGACTATTGTGAACAGTGCTGCAACGAACATGGAGGTGCATGTGTCCTTACATCCTGATTCCTATTGCTCAGAGTAGATGTGTAGGAGTGGTATGGCTAGGTTATAGGGGAGGTCTATATTTAGCTTTCTGAGGTACCTCCAGACTGCTTTCCAAAATGGTTGTAGTAATATACTTTCCCACCAACAATGCAATAGGGTTCCTCTTTGTCCATATCCCTGCCAGCAATTGTTGCTGCTGAATTTTAGGATATAGGCCATTCTGACTGGAGTAAGATGGTATCTCAGGGTTGTTTTTATTTGCATTTCCTTTACAGCCAGGGATGATGAACATTTCCTCATGTGTTTCTTTGCCATTTTTATCTCTTCGTCTGAGAAGTCTCTCTTTAGTTCCCTTGCCCATTTGATGACTGGTTTGTTAGATTTAGGAGGGAATGATTTTTTTTTTCCTTTGGCTCAGAGCAGATCCCAGCAGCTCTGCACAACTTTCTGTTTCTCATTAAATCTGTCCTCACCTTTTATTCTTCTCAGCATTTCCAACAGCTTGGTCTTTTCTTGCTCAAGGTAGAATGAAAATAACAAGGTTAGTATCTTGCTCCTCAAAAATGTGGTTTTGTGAACTAGCAGCATAGATGCCACCGGGGAACTTGTTAAGAAAGTGGAATCTTGAGTTGCACCCCAGCTGTACTGGCTCAGAATTTGCGTTGTAAGAGCCTCCCTATGTAATGTGTGCATACACTGGTGTTTGAGAAGTTCGTGGGCAACAAGTCACTGGGCAGTCTTCTACATTGGATAGGTTTTCAGTTTCGGTCTCATCTTGGTTTGCTTACAATTTAATTTTTATTTTTGGTACTGAGGTTTGAACTTGTTCCATCTCTTGAGCCATGTCCCTAGGTCCTGTTTTTTTTTTCTGTAGGTTATTTTTGAGGTTAGTCTAATGAACTCTTCTCTTACCTGGAATGGCCTGGGACTTTGATACTTCTTCTCTCAGCCTTCTGAGTAGCTGGTATTACAGATATGAGCTACTGGTGTCAGACTTAAAAAATGGTTAGTGTATGTTAGCTGTACAAAGTGAGTGGTGTTACTGTGGTATTTCTACACATGCATGTAATGTACTTTGATCATATTCATCTTCTTATTCTTCCTCCTCAGTGTCCCCTTTTAACTTTTGTGCAAATTAAAAAAAATGGGTTTCATTCTGACTTTACACATGTGCATACAATGTACTTCAACTCTATTCTCCCCCAACATCCTCTCTTTTTACCCTCCCATTTCCCATTGGTTCCTTTCCCAGTCAGTCTTCCTTCAATGTACAGGTCTCTCTTTTTTTTAAGATCAAATTTCTGCATATGAGAGAAAACATAATGCTTGTGTCTGAGCATGTTGTCTTTTGTTCAACATAACGATCTTCAATTCCATCCATTTCTCTTCAATCATAATGTTAAGTTTGGCTGAACAGTACCCTGTAGTGTATATGTTTCACATACATTGGTGTCCATGGTACATTGATAGGTACCTCGGCTAATTCCATTACTTGGCTAGCTATGGTGAATAGTGCTGTGATAAACATAGGCATCTAGTATGCACTGCTCAGCAGTAATATAGCAGCATCATAGAACAGTTCTATTTTTATTTTATTTTATTAGGAACCTCCATACTGATTTCCATAGTGGATGCACAAATTTAATTTCCACCAATGGTATGAGGGATGTTTTTTTGGTCCCTTTTTCTTTATTTTCTCGATGATTGCCATCTTGGTTGAGGTCAGCTGGAATATTAACGATGTGTTGATTTGTATCTCCTTTATGGCTAAACAATGTTAAATACATCTTCATTATTTATTGGCCACTTGTGCTTCTCCTTTTCAAAACTGTTTGATTCATTTGCCTTAATTATTAAGTGGATTGTTTGTTCACTTGCCTTCCTATGGTTTTAATGCCCTCCCTCAGTTTTGAGGGATGAGGTGGACCTTGATTAGAATTGTCTTCCATTTGATCTTGCTTTTCCCATCGAATCCAGTGAATGTAAGGAGAAAGACTTTATCACCTTGGGACTAATCAATATTCCATGACATGCAAGGTTTTAGCTTTGAGGAATTACTTAAGGTCTGAATCCCAGCAGTCTGAGAGAGTTTTTCTTTGTAACATGAAGCATGCAGACAGTATCTTCATTCTGGCTCCATCATTCATGACTTGGTTAGGCTCCTCCAACCCAGTGAGGATTTCCCTTGTGCTAATTCTTTCTAGTTTGAGTTTCCACAAAGAACATGACTGAGACTGTTCTGTGTGATGTGCAAGGTGCCTTAACTTACGTGATCTTGTTTAAATCCTGCCTCCCACTGTATTGGGGGAACCCCTAATCACATCTCTGCCTGACTAGATAAAAAATGGAGACAAGAGGTAAGTAACTTGTCAGAAGCCATATTTAAGTGAGGACATAGTCGTTAATCTGGTAAGTAGACCTTGAAAAAGTATCTCATCTGGAAATAACTAACTCAAACAGCTTTTCTTCTAGTTTTGGTCTCTTTCTGTCTACCCCCACACCCCTGGAGCTGATAGAGTACCCAGGGCCTCAAACATACCTGACCAGTATCCTACCACTGAGCTACACCCCAGTCCCAGTTTTGGTCCTATTAGCTTCTCATTAATTATAATAATTAATTATAGTTGGTCTTTCATTAACAATTGTGTGTATGCTCACAGTAGTTGGATTAAACTGAGTACTTTCTCCTTTCTGTTTCATTTAACCTTCTTAGGGACCTGTGACCTTGCTCTCGATGAGAAGCTGAGATCTGTCAGAGAAGTGAAAATAATTCTTTATGAGTTCATGGAAACTGTATGGCCACAACCAGGATAGCTATAATGAAAAGGAAAGGTAATAAACCTCGGCCAGGGGGATTTTAATCCTCTTACTCTGTAGGTGAATGTAAAAACGGTGTAGTCACTTTGGAAAAGAGTCCAGCATTTCTCAAATGGTTAGACAGAGTTATCCTATGGTGTATGAATTCTAGTCTAATGTACACAGCCAGGAGAAGTGAAAATATGTTTTCACATAAAAACTTGTACATGAATATTCATAGAAGGATTATTCATATTCATAACAGCTCAAAAGTAGAAATAATCCATATGCCCCCCATTAGCTGATGAGTGGCTAGACAAATGATAGTGCACAGTGTGAAATGTCATTTAGCCATAAAAAAGAGTAATGATACATGCTATGACGTGGAAGAGCCTGAAACACAGTAAGTGTAAAGTGGTGTTATTTTATAAGAAATGATCAGAATAAGCAAATGTGTAGAGACAGAATGTAGACTGGTGGTTGCTTAGGATTTGAGTGGTGATGAAGAGATTGAGGCATGGTGAAAGCAAAAGAGTGAGGAGTTTCTTTTCAGGGTAATGAGATAGCCCTCCATATCCATAATTCTACATGAAAATATTAGAAAGGAATCACATCTGTGCTGAATATGTACAACCATTTTCCTATCATTACTCCCTAATCAGTAATGCATGACAACCATTTGCATGGTATTTATATCGTATTGGGTGTTATTGGTCATGGAGAGATGATTTAGAGTATGGAAGATATGTACAGGTTATGTGCAAATGTCATGATATTTTATAAGGAACTGGATGACCCATGGGTTAGCGTATCCATTGGGGGTCCTGGAACAAAGGCCTCACAGAAACCAAGGAACAACAACTGTATTCTATATTTGGCTCTAGTGATGTTTGCACAAGACGCCGAGTATATTGAAGTCCACTGAATATTCGATGGTAAATGAATGGGTGTAGGAGAGGTGAATAACTCAACAGAGTTGTAAAACCAATGAAACTACGTAGCAGACTCAATGATTTCAGGAAGTTTTCCCGTGTGTGTCATGTGTTCCTCCTGTCACACACCACCAAGCTCGAGCTAGTGGCTCCAAGTCCAGGCTCTGCAGTAGTCACCTGATGCTCAGCATCTGTAATCAGTCATATCAGAGCAGCATGAGCATATTTCCCAGCTCTCCGGTCTCTCCTGTTGTGTAGCCATGTTTTTGCCAGAGAAGCTTTCCCCAGTTGTGACGTGGTAGGTGCCTTTCTGTGGGCTTCTGTTCAGAGGCAGTAATCTACATAGAATCTAAAAGATTTGGCATGAAATTTTGATCAAAGCAATTACCTATATGCTTTTTCAGTGGAGGTTGTTTGAAGCATAGCAGTCAGAGAAATTGAACTGTCAGAAACTAATATAAGAATAATAAGGGAATATTTCTTCTTCATTGGACACCCAAGATGAATAGCAGGTAAAATAAAATTTTAAATTAAATTGCCTATGTATATGACTTTACTTTTTTTGTTAAAGGACTATAACATGAATAATGAACATATTAAAAAAAAGAGAAGACCAGACCCTCAATTTCTTTCAATAATGTTAGTGTTGTATATCCTGGCTTGAATAAAACACATCTCATAAAACACCCACACAGTTCTGCAATGTATTATGGATGGCCTCTCTGTAGAAATTTTACACATCTTTTGATTTTGACATAGTGATACGTGAATAATTGAAGTCTTTGACATATGATTCTGCATGCATTTTAAAAATAATCCTTAGCTTTACTGATTGAAAGCTAGGGTTTACCTCACCTGTTTCTGACCTGCAGTAGACTTGAAGAGGTGACGGGGGCAGAAAAGATCCAATTTGTTTCTTGTATTTGTGGAGCTGTGGTGTAAAAGCTAAATGGAAATACATTGGAAATAATTTTAGTTGAGACACAGTTTTGGCTAGTTTAAGAGAGATGCTAAATGAGTAGATTAATAAATGAGAAATTTATTTCTCTTACAAAAGTCCAAGCTAGTGTTGCTGCTTTTAAAATATAAGTAAATATAATATAATATATTCTTATTATCTTGAAGTAGTTATACAAAGGGTTGCTATTCAACAAATCCATTTCTAAGTACAATGCATCTTGATCAGTGTCACCCCTTTTATCATTCTTTCCCATAATGTGGCTGCTTTGCTTGCTTCTTGACCAGGCTGCATCTGTATTTGATACTCTATTTCTAGAACAGTCTCTCTCTCTCTCTCCCTATGGTCCAATATGGTGCACCACCCCCATATTTAGGAAAGGAAAGGGAAGGGCCCAGCTGTTTTTTCTAAGGACAGGAACTAGTTCACTTTGTGTTCAGATCTCATTGGCCAGAATTTATAACTATCTTAAATCATATGATTCATTTAGCTGTAGGGGAAGCTTTGAGCTATATTTATTGTTTGGCCAAATAACCCACTAAGAATCAAGAGTCACTACAATTATGCAAAAAAAGGCAGAAAATGGATACTGGAATATAGCTAGCAGTTTCTGCTAAAGGAAGACAAGTATCTCAGAACCATGGATATTATAAAGTCAAAATGGGTTTTCTCCTCGGTCATCCAGTATCACCTCTCAATGGCCCTTGCCCTTTGCCTTTTCCTATATGGAATCCTCCCTGAGACTTTGCTTCAGCCAACATTTATATTGAGGGCCTGCTCTGCATGCATAGTGGACCTCCTGGTGTTTACAACGATCTCAGAGGGCAGCTATCATTTCCACTCACCACCTAGGGGAAGAGACTCACAGAGCTCAAAGGATACTCCCAAAGTCACCCAACTGAGGATGGGGGCATGAATCGGTGTGTCGATAGTAGAGGGTTTCTTATTCACTCTGAGGCAGGGAGAGGGCCAAGAAGACCTCTCAGGTGATAATGAGTAGACTGTTCAGGGAGATCACACCGGGGAGGTGGGAAGTTGTGAAGTCAGGAGGACAGGACAGCAGGAACTTAGGGAAGGGACATTGAGACACTCCTGTAGGCTTACAAAAACTTCCATATGCTGGAAATTTCGTGTGTGTGTATGTGTGTGTGTGTGTGTGTGTGTGTGTGAGGGGGGAGGGGGAGACGAAGAGAGAGGGGGGATGAAGTGGAGAAAGGAGAAATTGGGAAGAGCCACCAAGGTGTCGTAGGCAAAGGAGAGGCCTGGTGTGTTTTATTTTATTTTATTATTTATTTATTTTTTTGGATTCAGTGGTGGGGCCTGAACTCTGGGCCTGGGTGCTGTCCCTCAACTCTTCAGCTCAAGACTAGCGCTCTACCACTTGAGCCACAGCACCACTTCCAGCTTTTTTCATTTTGCTTATGTGGTGCTGAGGAATCGAACCCAGGGCCTCAGGCATGCAAGGCAAGCACGCTCTACTACTGAGCCACCTTCCCAGCCCCGCCTGGTGTGTTTTAGACAGGATGAGGCCACGGTCAGCGTTGTCTCTGTGAAGTCATCCTGGAGGTAAGCAGATTGACTGGACATCAAAAAAAAAAAATAGGAGGTGAAGTAACAGCTTAATACTGCAAATGACTACTGGGGACAATAGATGTCTCCATAAACTGCAACTACAGAGCTGTGGTAACAGTGTGAAGGTGAGCAAGAGGAGGGTAACTTCCAGGTTGCTTCTAGGCTCATGAGATGGATGGTTGGATTGACAATGGTTTTTCCTTCATGAGGAAAGATATAGTTTCGCTCTAACTTCAAAAACAATAATTCTAGCTGGATGCTGATGGCTTGTGCCTGTAAACCTAGCTACCAAAGACGCTGAGATGTAAGGATTGCGGTTTGCAGCTAGCCCTGCCAGTCAAGTCAGAGAGATTCCAGTTAACCAGCAAAAAGCAGAAAGTGGAGATATGGCTCAAGTGGTAAAGCACCAACCTTGAACTAAATAGCCAAGTGAGAAGGTAAAGTTCTGAGTTCACACCTCAGTATCAGCATGTACACAGATACACAGATGCACACACACACACACACATAAACCTGGAAGTTCTGAATACCAGCATGCTTTGTTCCATCACAAATTATTAATGGCTGTACAATGGAAAAATAGGCTATGAGACCAGTACAGTCCTTATACCTTATACTCACAAAATTAAGAGAACAATAACATCTCAGACTAAGGTAATGGCAGTGACATTTTTTTTTTTTTTGCCAGTTCAGGGGCTTGAACATGAACTTGTCCCTGAGCCTCTCTGTGCTCAAGACTAATGCTCTACCACTTGAGCCACTGTACCACTTCTGGCTTTTTCTGTTTATGTGGTAATATGGAATCAAACTCAGGGCTTCATGCATGCAGGCAAGCACTCTATCACTAAGCCATATTCCCAGTCTATGATGACATTTTTGTCTCTTAAACTGGCAAAATGACAAGAACCAAGTTCCATGTATTGGGGCTCTCTGTACTTTTTCAATATTGCCTTTCCCTATAATAATTCCCTATAATTATTCATGCATTTGTTTTGCTATATGGACAATAGCAAGTCTCCTAAAGAATTTTCTGTCAGTGTCCAAATGCTCAGTGTATTTCTGAGTTTATGATTTCGGACTGCCCAAATCACTCTGTCTTAAGTCATGACTCACACATCAGTTTGATCCAAAATTCTGACAGCTATAGAAAAGGCATAGAGCAATTGGTCCGTGCCTGTCTGCCAGCATCGTCAGCAAGGGTCAGAGAGACTGTCATATCTTATAGCTAGTTAGGAGTACCCTGGACTGCAGAGTTACACAGCACCTCTGGGTCTGGTTCTTTGTGCTTCATGCACTGTGAGTCCAGCTAGACAGACAGGGGACAGAAGGCAACTTGAGCCACATTCTCAGGGTCATATGTCCAAATCTTATCCTGGCTGAGTGGCCTTGTCTTTATAGTTGAGCTCTGATCATAGCTTGTCTGCTTTATTGTTCATAAAGTAGTTACATGAAGGAAAGGAAACAGCTTAGCCTCTGCCATTTGCCGATGCTAGACTGCTTCTATATGGAGGATCTCATGTGTTTTCTGTGTGTGTGTGTGTGTGTGTGTGTGTGTGTGTGTGTGTGTGTATTTGAGTACTGGGGCTGGAACTGAAGGTCTCACACTCTTGCTTGGCTTTTGTACTCAAGGCTGACACTCTACTGCATAAGCCAAACCTCTCCTTCTGTATTTTTTGGTTATTTGGAAATAAGAGCTTCATGGACTATCTGGGGCTGGCTTCAAACCACAATCCTGATTATCAGCCACCTGAGTAGCTAGGATTACAGGCATGAGCCACCAGAACCCGGCAGGACCTCAGTTTTCTGGGGCTGGGGAGAAGGCAGGAGATGGCAGGAAAGCCACAGCTGCAGAAATTCTTATGTATAAGCAGCTCAGGCTAACATCTGGTGTGATTCAGGGGCAAAGTCCCCATAGTAGAGCCTCATTTATGTAACAAACTCTCCATTTTCAATTTCCTTACATGCCCAACTTGAATAAAAAACACCAAATGTTTTTCTGAAGATGCATTTATTCACAGTTTGTATAAGATTAAGGGACATTCAGTTGCCCATACCAAAGAATAAGAGGAATAATTATGTGGTGTTGTATCAATAAATAACCCACCAAAATAGTGGTGATCATCTTGGTTTTTATAATGGAATTTTACATGGAAAACAATCACAATGCATTCATTCCTCCTACCTTCCAAAGGACTGGAAGTTAATGCTTCAGCAATTTCACTATACACTCTTGTTTTGCATTTATAACTATTTCAGTCTATTTTTTCCTTGGCACCATCACTGGTACTCTTCTAGAAAATTTTTATTGGTGACAGGGAGGAAAATAGTACATTCATTGGCTGGGCGATGGTGGCTCACACCTGTAATCCTAGCTACTCAGGAGGCTGAGATCTGAGGATTGCGGTTCAAAGCCATCCCGGGCAGGAGAGACCGTGAGACTCTTATCTCCAATAAACCACCAGAAAACCGGAAGTGGTGCTGTAGCTCAAGTGGTAGAGCGCTCGCCTTGAGCTGAAGAGCTGAGGGACAGCGCCCAGGCCCAGAGTTCAAGCCCCACAAAAAAAAAATAGTACATTCATCTTTTCATGATCCTTTTCTTCCTTCAATCACCACCTCAATGGTCTTCTTTCTTCTTGGTAAGAAAGAGACATTGCCTGGATCTCCCACTCTGAATCCTTTGCAAGTTTTCTAAGGAAGTCTATGGTAGTCTCACTTTGGAAGATTTGTACTGCATCCTCAAATTATAAAGGTTTTGAGAAGTCCCGTGGTAAAGAAACTTGACTTTTGTTTAATCCAGTGTTTCCCAGCATTTTGCTCATACATCCATCTAGAATGTCTTATGTTCCTGTGGACCACCTACCTGTTGGCATCCAGGCGACTACTGTTCCATGGAACATCCTATGGAAAAATGACAACTTCATAGTTATTCATCAAGCTGGAGAATTCTAGGGAATCGCTGGCTTTTTAGGAGAAAAATGAAATTCTCCTTGCCTCATCCATCGCATGAAACTCACCTGAACTTTGTGAGTAGCGTTTGGTGACAGATGAAGCGGCATATTCCGACTTGACTGATGTTACTGATTTCCAGCCCTAGAGGTCAAGGGGTGGGGCGTGGGGGGCGAGCTGATGAGACACCAGGCCATGCGTCTGTCTTGGCATTGCTAGGCTGTGTTCTGTAAGTCATCCTTCACATCCAAGCAGAGCTCCGAAGCTCACAGTCACATCTACTTCAACTCATCCTTCTGTCTATGAGGCAGTCATAGGAAGGAAGGGTTAATCCCATCTAATAACCAACAAGAGGGAGATGTCAAGAAGTCAAGTTGTTTAAGGCTAATGATCCAGGAAATCAGAACTGAACTCTCTGGAATCAATGTAATCCAATGAGCATTTCTTTAGGAGGTCCTGGGAGTGCAGGGGCATAAAATCTGTTGACTTTAGAAGAGACCGATTCAATGAAAGTCACAATAAATTGAGAAAAGAGCAATAATGGACATAGAGGGGATCAAAATGGCCAGAGAACAATACAGTGCAAAGGTGGCTTATGAATTGTGTTTCAAAGAACTACAAGAGTTTTTCCATGGGTAACAAGCAGGGAAAGAGAGGGTGTTTCTATAATTTTGTTATTGCCATCCTTCCTTCCATGAGAAGAGGTGTGTGTGTGTGTGTGTTTGTCTAGGCTCTAACATGGTAAAATCTGAGAATTTACCTTTTGTTCCTTTCTACTTATTTTTTGAATAAAGTCAGACACTTTGCAAGAGCCATGCCCCATTAAAGACTGACAATGAATGGAGTGGGGGGGGCGGGAGGAGGGATTCATCATTGTTGGCTGAGAAGTTCCTCTGTGAGGTTAAAGTTTAAACACTTCAATACGTGAAATCTCTTCATCTTGAGATTGACAAAGCAAGAGTAAGGGGCAGCCTTCTGGCTTCAGGCTGTGTGTAGAGTTCGATTTCACCTGCTGGGGAGAAGGCCTTTTTCTAGGGCTTGATTTGCAGCAGCAATGTTTCAACCCAAAGTGTTCTCTTTTCTTTCTTTCTGTTTTTTTTTTGTTAGTCATGAGGCTTGAAGTCAGGGCCTGGGCATTGTCCCTGAGCTCTTTAGCTTAAGACCAGCACTCTAGCCCTTGAGCCACAGTGCCACTTCTGGTTTTCTGGTGGTTAATTGGAGATAAGAATCTCACAGACTTCCCTGCCCAGGCTGGCTTTGAACAGAGATCCTCAGATCTCAGCCTCCTGAGTAGCTAGGATGACAGGTGTGAGCCACTGAGGTCTGCCTTCTTGTCTTGATTAATGTGATTTTCCGTGTTTTCCTGGTAGCACTGAACCCATGGGGAACAATGACCCGGGAAGCTGCTTCCCCTAGTTCCTTCCCTCCATTGGGTACTCTCTAGCACAGAAATATTGGTTATGTATCTCCGCTACCTACAGCATAGGAGGCCTGATGGTGTCAAGATGGTGGAGCCAGGCAGCGCGAAACGAATGGCTCAATGCAACTGGGGCTTACTGAGGGGTGATATGCACAGCCTGGATTGTGCTCTTCCTATTTTAGGTTTCCTTCATGGCGAGGATGTGACAGGCATGTACTATCCTACCTAGCTTCTTTTATGGAGTCTTACAGACATTTCTGCCCTGGCTAGCCTGGGAACCCTGATCCTCCTGATCTAAATTTTCCATGTAGGTAGGATGACAGGCATGTGTCACCACACTCAGCTTCTGTACATTCCTGGGAGGGCATTGAATCTCAAACTTTCAAATCTCATCCTTTCCCAAGTAGCTAGGATTACAGCCATGAGTCACTGGCATCCACTGAATGACTCTGAGCACACTATCTGCTGTGAGGGCCACTGGTATATGAAGCCTGTGCATGAGTGGTCTCCTCATGTGAGGTCTCTGGGGTGCATCCTTATCTGGTTGGGATGCCAATGAGTACACCATGTTCCTTTGGCTAGGATCATGGACATCTGCTCCTTTTGTTTTAGTCCTGGACACATGCTGAGCAAGGGAGTGGGGAATTGATAGCTTCAATTTCGAAAGTAGATGCGGAGCACATATTCTAAACTTGCTCCCAGAATTCCCCAGCAGGACAATGTTCCATTGGTCCACAATGAAAACTTATTTGTAAGCATATTATTTGTTAGCTGTTTTCTCTTTTCTATGGACTTCCTCCTCCCACAACTGGTATTTCCGGTATCTACTTTCCATCTCCCCCTTTCTTCCCCACTTTAACTATTTAAACTTGAGTCTTTTTTTCTAGACTCAGCTTCTGGGGGAATCTTAGCTGAGATACCACCTAACTGAATGCTTTAAAAGAATGGCGAGGGTAGATATATATGACTCAGAGATAATCCTGTGCTGTTACAGTCCTAAACAGGAAAAAGATTGTTTATGGACTGATGTGGATTAACAGCAGAGTTATTCCTATTAAATATCTGTGTGCTCCAAATTACTTTGGTGAAGAAAAGTGTCTGCCTCCGTGCACAGTTCACCTTGACTGTATGTCTAACTTTGCTTGCTCTGGGTTGCTACCATAGTAACAAGAGTAATTAACCTTAATCTCTCTCTCTCTCTCCTTCCCTTCCTCTCCTCCCTCCCTCACTTTTACCACCTCTCACCTCCCTTCCAGTTGGTTTTGGATTAGGGAATTGGTTGGGACTGTCCACATTCGGCTGCAGATTGATCACATTCTTTTCTGGTTTTATCAGGTTCATTGTTTTTGTTGTCTATCCATCCATTTATTTGCTAATAAAACACTTGCACTTTAAAGGTCAGACATCTGCACAGGGTTCTGCAATTAGAAAACACAGAGGTTACATCTATGGGGCAGGCCGGTGTTTGGTTGCTCTTTGTCAACTCAGAAAATCTGTTTGGCCAATAGGAGCACTTTGGTTTATTACTCTCCTTAGGAGCTGCCAGTCAGAGGAGCTGAAACCTGTATTTCCCATTGAGGGGCTTAATATTAAAAAGTTAAATTTCCTATCAAGGGGTCAGTCCTAATTTCTTTCTTTCGTTCTTTTTTTGTTTAAGGAGAAGAAAGTTCTCAGTTTCTAATCATAAATGTGTATTGAGTTTTAGGTGTTAATCTAAGAGATAAATTGATAGTTTTTTTTTTTTTTTTGTCGGTTGTGGGGCTTGAACTCTGGGGCCAGGGCTCTATCCCTGAGCTCTTCAGCTCAAGGCAAGCACTCTACCACTTGAGCCACAGTACCACTTCCAGTTTTCTGGTAGTTAATTGGAGATAAGAGTCTCATGGATTTTCCTGCACACGAAAGATCCCTGAACTGGGATCTTTAGATCTCAGCCTTCTAAATAGCTAGGATTACAGACATGAGCCACCAGTGCCCGGCTTGATAGTTGTTTTTGATGGACACTTCTCACTACAGTGGAAATGGTGAGGTAGAAATGGTGAGCATGGTCCACCAGCCTACTTCAGTGGGTGGCAGCTTCATATAATCTAGTTGGTGTCCCACATCAAGGCTGTGCTCTGGTATCAGTAAACTTACAATATCAGAGCACCCTTAAGAACATTCATTAAATAATCACTCCCCATTTCTCCTCCCTGTCAGTCCCCTGGCAACCATGATTCTGCTTCCTGTTTCTGTGGATTGGCCTATTCTAGATGTTTCAAAATGAATTTATAAGATGCAGCCTTTTGTGTCTGGCTTCTGTCTCTTAGCGCAAGGAGTTTTTTGAGCTTGTAGTATGAGTTGATGCTGTTCTCTCCAAAGCTTAAAAAGTCTCAGCCCTGCTCAGAGATAACTCAGATGAGGAATGAAACTTCCAGGTATAACTCTTTTGAGCCACAGCGCCACTTTCGGTTTCCTGGTGGTTAATTGGGAGATAAGAGTCTCACGAACTTTTCCTGTCTGGGCTGGCTTCAAACCAGGATCCTCAGATCTCAGTCTCCTGAGTGGTTAGGATTACAGGCATGTGCCACTGGCCCCGGATAGATTTAACTCTTAAGCAATATGCTCTGTGGAGACAACTCTGTGGCAGTTTCTAAGTGGCTCTTCTGAGGGTCTCCTTTAGATTCTTTCAGAGTTGAATATCTAAGAGTTGACACTAAGGCAGTCAATCTAACCTCTCTTATTTGCCTGTGGCCGCCACTATTGACTGTATTTTGGCTCCCATTGGGAAGTCAGTTCCAAGGTAGAGGAGTAACATGGAAGACGTTTCAGGAGTAAGAAAAGGAAAGGAAAAGAAGAAGAATCGGGCAGAGGCTGAAGATGAGCCTTGGAGTAGCAACCTATCCCTAAGTATGAGTCTAGAGCCATCCTTATTCTCACCCTTGATGAGTACTGCTCCAACATTTAGTAATTGTTTACTTAATCCTAATTCCCAACCCAGAGCCCCAGTTCTGATCTCTTAGTCAAAAGTCTGTTTATCTACTAGGTACCATATGCTATGTGATAGGTTCTTGGAAATAAAAATTGGTAGGGGGTCAGGTGCCAGTGGCTCCTGCCTGTAATCATAGCTACTCAGGAGGCTGAGATCTGAGGATGGTGGTTCAAAGCCAGAAATGGAGCTGTGACTCAAGTGGTAGAGCGTTAGCCAGCATCAAAAGCTCAGGGATGGTGCCCAGGCCCTGATTACAAACCCTAGTACTAGCACAAGAGATATATAATAAGAATACTTGAACATTTTAGAAAATTTAGGCAACACAGTAAGGTGAGAAAGGAAGTTATAAATATAAAATTCTACAACTGAAAAAGAAATGTTTTTACTTTTACTTTTCTTCTTCTTTTTTTAAAGAAAAAACACAATATTTATTGCAAAAATATATGTATTGTATTTTCTTTTTATAATGATGGCCTATAATCCTCATAATAAATCCCAATGACTAATTTCCTTCCTTTTTTTTCTTACTCCACTCTGTCTATAAGAATAGGTTCTGTGTATACACCTTGATCATCAGTGCAACTGAGCACCTCGTACTTGGATGAACAAATGGTATGTATCCAATGAATGTTCCTTCCACCTTAACCTTTCATTGTTGGGAAAGCCAGTAGATGTGGTCACCATAATAGATGGCTTAGAATGGAGCACTACCCCCATGTGTCGTAACCTTTGGCAATTTTCTTATGATGTGTCTCTTTGGCTTCATTTTATTCAGTGTCCTTTCCAATAGATTTCCATTTCAGAGTATGACCTGATCAGTAAGAGGAAGGAAATAGCTCTCATCTCCTTTATGGTGGACACATGATGCGGCTCAGCCTGTTTGGAAGAGGCGTCCCACTATTGGCTGCTAGCTCATGTTTACTTTTCTGTTGATTCAAACTCTGGGATTTCTTCTTATGGCACTGGTGTTAGGTCGCTCATTCAGTTTCACCATCCAAAATTGGTACCTCCAGTGAACTTACTGATGGTCCTGTTCTGTGGTTAATATCCTATTCTCAGTTTTCTCTGGAATCTTGAGTTCATTTGCCTGCTTGTTTACTTATTTTAACCATGCCTTCCCCACTGCCTTCTTATTTCCTGTATCTGATTGTTCAATCTCACTCTGTCTTGCAACAACACCAAATTACTCCATTTTAAGTCTTATCACAGACTCCTGTCCACTTCTGATTGACATGGGCCTTTATCAGCTTCAGCAAATTGAACTTCATTGTGCTGCTAGATAAAGGAGCCAGAGTGGAGAAATGGCGTGGATAAAATGAACCCTTTGATTTCAAGCAAATGTCGCTGCAACTTTTGATTGGAGAATCTTATTTGAAGACTCTATTTCGTTGTTGTTGTTGTTTATTTGTAGATGTTCTTCACATCTTAGTTCTCTTGGTTCTTTATATGTACTTTATGTAGATTTCTTATATTTTTTGATTAATGTGAATATTTTTAAAAAAATTGTCTATACATTTCCTAATTAGATATATTTAGAACATCAATATAGATGTTGGGATTCTTTGTTGTTGTTGTTGGTTGTGGGGCTTGAACTCTGGTCCTGGGCACTGTGTCTAAGCTCTTCAGCTTAAGGCAAGCACTCTACCACTTGAGCCACTGAACCACTTCCAGTTTTCTAGTGCTTAATTGGAGATAAAAGTCTCATGGATTTTCCTGCCTGTGCAGGCTTTGAAACTTGATCCTTAGATCTCAGCCTCCTGAGTAGCTAGGGTTACAGGTGTGAGCTACCAGTGCCTGGCAAGGCGATTAAAAAAATGTACTTAAGTAATTCAATTCCAATACCTCATTTATTCTGGTAGTTTTTAGATTCTATGAGATTTTAGGGAAGAAATCATATTCTAGGCAAATAATGAAAAAATTTTCTTTTCATTTTCTTACCCTTGAACTACATTTTGTTGTTGTTGAGTTGATGAGGATCTTTGGGAGAAGAGGAGGGATACTAGTGCAGTAGTGTGTTGTTTCTGATTTTATTTGAAAGTCTCTTGAAGTTTAACATGAAGTACACAGTCCCCAATCATGATGCTTTCACTTAAGATTTTTTGATTTTTGATTTTTATAATGGTACACAGCAGTATGTATTCAGTATAATTCAGTAGAATTGCTAATTGAATTTTGAATTTTGGCCTTTTCCTGGACCAGAGGTTATGTGTTATAACACTGTTTGAATACTGGGTACAGCAATGAGTTTAACTTCAGTATAAGTTGAGGGAAATCTGGATTATGGTTATTATGACTTTTGTTATAGTGTATGATAAAATTGTTAGGTTAAGAAAACCTGTTTCTCATTTACTAATGTTGTAGAAACAGCTGTTGAATTTTATTGAGCATTTTTTCCCTGCAACTATTGAGATAATGATATGTTTTCATCTTTTATTGTGTCAAAGTGTTCACTTTAACTTTTAACAATTTTGGCATAATTTTGTGTGGTTCTATTTTTAATTTTTTTTAAAGATTGGAGCTGAAGTTTAGGATGTTCATGTTAACATTTATAAGTGAAAGTGGTCTACATTTTCTCTTACATTCCCTGTGAAAGAGTGTAATAATTGTGCATCATTATTTCATTCCATTTTCCCTGAAAGAGGACAATCTATTTTCAGTAGGACATGGTCTTCCTCCCTGGGGCTGGAATGTATAGCCATGTCCCTTTGTCGAGTCAGACCATGAGACATACCTGAACTAAGTTCGTGGAAGTCTCTCTGTGTCCATATAAACAGTGATTTTAGGAAGTGTTTTGATTATTCTGCTAGCTCTCTGGTTCTTTCTGTCTGCTATAACAATGGGCATGTTCCACAAAGTGGATATTCTTTTGGGTTCTTGACTATAGGAACATATAGAATGGAACTGAGTTTGGGTCACAGCTTCAGCTGACCTACAGTATACATGCAATATGAAGGAAGATGTATTTTTTTTTTCCTTAAGCTACAGAGATTTGGGGGTTATCACCACAGAAACTAGTTAACTATGCATACCTGGCTTTAAAATAAATCAAGGTTGAGGGCTGGGAAGGTGGCTTAGTGGTAGAACGCTTGCCTTGCATACATGAGGCCTGGGTTCAATTCCTTAGCACCACATAAGAAAAAAGAAAAAAGCTGGAAGTAGCACTGTGGCTCAAGTGGTAGAGCGCTAGCCTTGAGCTGAAGAGCTGAGGGACAGTGCCCAGGCCCAGAGTTCAAGCCCCACGACTGGGCCCCCCCCAAAAAAAATCAAGGTTGATCTAACCTCATAGAATGGGCCAATATCTTCTTCTTGCCTGAATGAAATTTTACATTAAAAACAGTCTGTTTGTCAAATGTTTAGCAAAATATGATTGTAACACTCTCTAGGCCTGGTGATTTTTTTTTGAGCGGAGAAGAATTTTGACAAAGGATTCAATTTAAAAATGGTGCTTGAAGCCAGGCACTGGTGGCTCATGCCTGTAATTCTAGCTATTCAAGAGGCTGAGATATGAAGATTGTAATTCAAAGCCAGCCCAGGCAAGAAAGTCTGTGAGTCTCCTATTTTCAATTAACCACCAGAAAACTTGAAGTGTCACAGTGGCTCAAAGTAGTAGACTACTACCCTTCAGCAAAATTGTTCAATAACAGTGCCCAGGATGTGAGTTCAAGTCCTATGACTGATGGGAAAAAAAGTTTCTTGACATACTTGTGTTTGTGTTTAAAAATTGTTTTTCCTTTCCTCAGTTTTGGCAATTTATATTTTTTGTTAAAAAGTTTTCCTTGTAATTATGTTTTATGTCAACATAAAATTGTAACAATTTCTTCTGATTGAAGAAGAAACATCTTCTGTATTTTAATTATGCTCTAATGAGAATATTATTTGTGCCATATCTCTTTTTCTAGATAAAAATTTTAAATAAGTTGGTCTACATAATTGGTACCTTTAGAGAACCTGATGATTGTTTGTCAAAAATTCTTGTCAAGTTTTGTTAAAAACTTCTTGTCAAAAATTTGATTTGCCTTTCTATAATTTATGCTCTTGTTTTTACTTCCTCTTCTTCTCTTTCCCTCTCTCTTTTTCTATAATTTTCTTTCTAGCTTTAAAGGTGATTCTCATTAGTCAGCACTAAAGAATTAGCTGCATTTAGCAGATAATAATGATAGCTTAAATAAAATAAAAGTTTACTTTTTCTCAGACATGAAGATTCATAGGGCAGGAAATACAGGGCTGGCATGCTGACTATAATTTAAGAAAGCATTAGAGACTTCAGATCTTCTCTTTTCCTCTTTTTAGGATCTTTATTTTGCCTGCTACCAAGGGCTTCCCTTCCCTGAAGGTATGGCATGGAAATTACACGCATCCATTCTGCTTTTATCCCACTGGCAAGTCAGCCCCATAGAGAGAGTGATATATTGTTTTTTGTTCTGAGAATCCATGTCCCAGCTGAAAACAAAGGGTTCCAATACTGTGGGATAAAAGGAC
The DNA here is from genome assembly GCF_000151885.1 of Dipodomys ordii. Lineage (NCBI taxonomy): Eukaryota > Metazoa > Chordata > Mammalia > Rodentia > Heteromyidae > Dipodomys > Dipodomys ordii. Next base: position 20,896,804 of record NW_012267229.1, read on the forward strand.
ACTAAGAATTGGGGCCTTCTCTCCACAGTCCACCTGTTTGTTACCCAAACATCCACAAATACCCGTCCTCCCAACCATTCCTACACCAAAGGGGATATTTCTACAAGTCCTTCTAGATTCAGAATCTGGTTCGTAGCTAGGATCCACTGAACAAAATGTATAGTCTTCTTCATCATGTCTAGAAATGTACTTCCTCATGGTTCAGGGACTGAAAATATAAAAGAAAGTATTGATAAAGTTTTAGAGCCATGGCCTTATCTCCTGCCAAGTTTGGTAGCAGATCTAACATTGCTAATTTTGTGGTCTGGAGACAATTGGTCTTTTCCAACCATGAGAAGTCCCAAATGAACCGATTCCTGGTCAGCTTAGATGACAGCCTCTAAGAATTCCTCTTAGAGGAACTCTTCAGCGGTGTTACTATTTTGTGGATTCTTTCTTGTCCACTGTGCTTCCTGTTTATACTCAAGGTGTGCCTTACGGAGCGGGTTCTCCTTGTGGACAGAAAGGTTGAACCTTGCTAAGTCCATGACAAATCAATTCTTGGTAAAACCATAAACAGTCATTTCTGTTCTTTAGGAATAGATTTTTTGTGCCTGGAGAGTCTTAACTCTTTAAAATTCACTCTAGGCTTTACTCATTAATCTGTCTCAACATAGTGACAGCTAACTAGTTGCTTCTGAAACAAATACTTGGGTGGGAAAGACAATTCCATTAAGAGAACCTTCTCCTCCAGGCAGGCTCCAATTTTCTCACAAGAACATTTTCTAAAAGAAGATGTTGGTAAAGTTCTTAGGGCCATGGCATTATCTCCTGCCAAGTTTGGTAGTGGAGCTCTCATTCTTAATAGCTACCTTTTGTTGAGGGTGGGGTGGTGGTGGTGGTGGCAGTGTGGTGTATTGAAGCAATTGATCTTTTCATTCTTGAGAAATCCTAAATGAATAGACCCCTGGTCATTTTAAATTGGGAGCCACAGGCTGAGAATCGTTTGGTCCTGATTTCTTCACATTCCTGTTATGACGCTGACTAGTTTTTTTTTTTTTCTCTGAGAAAGAAAAAGTTGTATACAATTACAATGCTTTGATATGTGCACACTTAATGTAATAGTTAAATCAAGCTAATTAACATATGCCTTACTTTACATATTTACTATTAATTTTGTTGGGTGAGAATACTGCACTCTACTCCATTAGCAATTTTCACTAATATGATACACTGTTATTAATGTAGTAACCATGTTGTATAATAGATCTCTTAGATGCATTCTTTCTGTCTACTTGAAATTGTGTGCATTTACAAACATCTGTACAATCCCTTTCCTCTGCCTTATTACTGGAAAATACAATCCTTTCACTGTCTGTCTGCTTCTGTCTCTATCTCTGTCTCTGTCTTCTTCTCAGTTCTATGGTTTGAACTCAGGGCTGTGTACTTGCCTACCATGCACATTTACTATTTGAGCTCTGCCCTCCAGCCTTTTCTGCTTTAGTTATTTCTCAGCTAGAGTCTTTCTTTTCTCCAGGTCAATGATCCTCCCACCGCCACTTCCCATGAAGCCAGACATGTATGTACCTGGCTGCTTTGTGTAATACTGTTTTACTAATTTTTCCAAAGCTGGCCTTGAACCACAGTCCTCTTACCCCAGCTTCCTTCGTGGCTAGGATTACAGGTCACCATTTCTACTTTCTGGTCCCGTGAATTCTACTTCTAGATGTCATATATATGTGAGCTTATGCATTATTTTTCTTTCTGTGAATGGTGCTTTTTTTCACTTAAGACAGTATTTTTTGGATTCTTTTAAAAGATTTTACTGAAAGCTTCACAGACCAACATTCTATATACTATACACATTGCCCTAGCAATGAGTGAAACATGTGTTCTATCTTTCAAGGTAGAACAGTATGGTTTTGCTAAATGTTCCATTGCTACAGAAAGAGGATGACAAAGGCTCTAATCTGCAGCAGATGAAGCCGCCTTGCTCAGCCACCAGCCAGCAATCCAGTGATTCTGTAGGCTTATTGGGTATGTTTAGTTCTCCACTTTAAGGGACAGAAGAATCTAGAGATAGGTCTGTGTTAAGTAGAAATAATGACTTTAGCAAGAAAGGGCTTTATTTCCCATTGTCTAATAACAGAAGTAGGTAGTCTATGCTTGCTAGGAAGATCTGTTTCTAGGAAGTCTTAGACACTCAGGATCTTTCTATCATTTTGCTCTACTGTCTTTAGGGTAGTACCATTGTCCTAGTGGCTTGTGAGGCACAGAATTTGCCTAGGACCTTCCTGGTTTAGACAAGGACTAGCTGCTTGTTTTACATCTTGCTAAAGTTACTATTTCTTTTTCCTTCTTGGGGGGGAATGTTTTTATTATCTTTAAATAATTGTACAAGAGCATTGCCATTCAACAAAGCAGTTTATGAACACAGAGCATCTTGGTCAATGTCACCTCTTTCAACATTCCTACCTATCCCTCCCAACCCACCCTTTCCCTCTTAATTTTTAGGGTATGTATTGAATTTTTTGCTATTTAACAAAGCAGTTTATGTATACAATACATCTTGATCTGTGTCATCCCCTCCCCCATTAGAATGGAAAATATCAAGAAAACTAATAATAACAAATGCTGGCAAGGATGTAACTAAAAGGGAACTCTATTACACTGGTGGTGGAAATGTAAGCTTGTTCAGCTATTCCAGAAAGCGTTATGGAGGTTCCTCAGAGAACTAAACTTAGAACTATTACCCAGCAATTCCACTCTGGGCATTTATCTAATAGATCACAACAAGGCTATACCAAAGCTACCAATATAACTATGTACATTGCAGTATTATTTATCTCATAGCCAAGATATGAAGATATGTTCCTGAATGAATGAATGGATTAAGACAATATGGCACATAAAGTTGCTATTTCTTTTTTTCCTTTATGTTATTTTTTTTTGGGGGGGGGGAGAGTCTTATGGCTTGAAGTTAGCACCTGGATGCTGTCCCTGGACTGCTTTTATGTGTGTGTGTGTGTGTGTGTGTGTGTGTGTGTTTTGGCCAAGGCTAATGCTCTACTGCTTTGAGCCACAGCTCCACTTCCTGTCTTTTGGGCGGTTAATTGGAGATAAATGTCTCACAGACTTTTCTTCCCCTGAGCTGGCTTTGAACTATGATCTTCAGATCTCACCCTCCTGAATAGTTAGGATTACAGGCATGAGCCACCAGTACCCAGCACTATTTCTTATACTAAATAAAGAGGCAAATCTTGGCAAGCTCTTCACTGCTGGACAAACTAGAATGATTGGTCACTATTTTGTTTCCACCCCAGATGAGACACTGCAGTTCAACTCTAATGTTAATCACCCAGAATTAGGATAAGATCCCACAGGTGATGGCCTCAGTGTTTTACTCTCCCTGTGTATGCACTAACCACAAGTGGGGTCCCCCTGTGCCTTCACTTCTAGCCAACTGGATGATGAACAGAACTATCCTATCCCCACCTTAGGCTTGATAATTTGCCAAGATGATTTTCAGAACTCACTGGAAGAGCTAAACTTATGATTACAGTTTTCTCATAAAGGCTAAACATGCATATATCAAGGGAGAATGTGTGCTACCCTCTCAATATACCAGCAGGTGCAGTAATGCAGCTCCTCAGAGCTATGCTGTATAGTTTTTCTTGAGGTTTCATTACATACACTTGGTTGATTAAATAATCAGCCACATGATTGAACTTTCCTTCTCACTGCAAGGGTCTATCAGCTGAAAGTCCCAGCCCTCTAAGTACATGCTTACTCTTCTGGTGATTAATCCCCACCCTAAAGCTGTCTAAGTGCCCACTGTGAGTCATCTTGTTAAGTGCACAAGAGACACACCTATTATACTTGGAACTCTCAGGGGTTTTGAAACTCCATGCCCAGAACAAAAACTAGACCAATTGCTTATTATAGCAGTCAACCTGTTATCACCATGTCTGTCTTTCAATCATCAGGAAGGTGAGAAATGCCATGAAGACACTTTGAGTACGTGATCAGAAAGCTGCACATGTCATTTGTGTTTGCAGCACATTAGCCAGAACGTCAGCCTTAGCTGTATAATCCCAACAGAGGTTGGAAAATGGTGGTTTTTTATTGTAGACAGAGACCAGAGGTCTTATAGGAAAGACATAGAACAAGTTTAAACTACAAGTTTAAGCTCTGCATCTTTGACAGCTTAAGGATGCACATTTTCTCTGATGTCTTATTTTAGCTTTTGCCTATAAGATAGGTGTTCAGTATTTTCATTACTTCTCAGTCATAAATCAGTTTTAAGTTCCTTTGTGCTTTCCTCATATGCTATGGGTCACTTGTATTTTTTCCCCTTAATTTACCAAATGATATTAACCATCTTCATAGGTATTTTCTTGATTTCCAATTTAGTTCTATTTTCATTCTTCATGTGGTCATGTGATATCATTTTTTTGGAAATTTATTAAGACCTACATGATCAGTCTGTTGATTTTCTGCACATTCTAAGAAAAATATATATTCTCTATTGTCTGCGTTTAAACTATAAATTCCCACTACTATTTAACAATTGTGCATACCTGTATCTTGTCCTCCAGAGTAAGATCATAATGTATATATTATCTTGAACATTTCTTTTTAAATTTGTAACAATATATTATGGACATAGTTCCACATAAATACTTATGATTTTGTACATAGCTGACTGTCACTTGTGCTACACACACAGATCTTTTTTACACTATTTACTTATTTATGTATTTATTTATTTATTTTGAATGGGGTCTTGTATTATGTCCTGACCACCGTTCTTTTGTTTTCACTTCCCAAATAGCTGAAATGATGATAAATGCATGCCTCCACCCTTAGATTTTTATTGGTTGAGATGCTGCTTTGTGAGCTTTTTTTTTTTTTTTGTCCCGGCTGGCTTTGAATTGTGATCCTCCAATCTCAGCCTCCCAAACAGTGAGGATTATAGGTATGAGCCACCATAGTTGGCTTATTTATTTATTTATTTTATTTGAGACAGGATCTCAATGTATAGCTTAGGCTGGCTCCAAGTTCCTGATCCTTCTGCCTCAGTCTCTGAGTGTTGGGATTATACATTTTAACCTCCCTCCCCTCCCCAGCTAACTGGTATACTTTTGAAATAAGACTGCTTCTAAATTATTTCTGTTTGTCCATTTGCTCCCCCAAGAAGGATCAAGCCAGCTCTTTTCAGTCTTTCAATTACCCATTTTATGCCTTTCTCAAATATTGCCTATCAATTTATCTTTGCTCATGTTTAAACTGCTTCCTTTGGCCACAGAGGAGACAGAAGCTTGGAAAAGTATATCAGTTGGAAAATTAAAGCAGAGGGAGTTCTAGGAGTTTGATTCTGCCTCTCATTTCCAGCCTAGGAAGAGGACGACAACAAGAACAACAAACGGACAAAATTCAGCTATGCCGCTCTCTTTCACATTCAGAATGGTGAATTCCAAAACTCTTTCACTCTGTCCAGCACCAACTGGGCTGAAATTTTGTGAAGGATGTTCTCCTGAGGGGGGAATCCCACTGCCAATACCTATGCCTCCTCCAGAACTCAGAGCTTGATAAATATTTTTGAGTCAAATGTGTTTTCTCTGCTGGAAGCTGGAGAGCAATCAAGACTCCTGTTTCCTGGTGTATGGATCAGTTTGGTTCTAGTAGCTCTGATCTCTGCCAATATGATTTTGGGACTCTCTTTCAGAATGTGACAGCCTGGCAGGGGGCACTCACCTGTATCACGTAAGGTTATTAGCTCTTTAGAAGACAGGAGATGTGGCACTCAAATGCAGAAAGGAAAACTGCAGTCAAAATGTTATACTTCTGATTCTGTTTCAGCCTCACCCCTGTTCTGTGAGCCAAGAATGATGAGTTCTTCTCCCCAAAGGTAAGGTTAAGGGAGACTGAGAATGGCTTGAGAACTATGCTGGTTGTAGAGAGAACTTTCCTGGACACGTTGACTAAGCAGCCTGTGATCTCTTGCCAGCCACTATTAACATGACTCTATTTTTCTCAGCATCACAGTAATTAGTACCTTATTTATTTACTTTTTAAAAAAAGTGGTAGACAGCATCTAAATGGGTGATCCTCCTGGAAGTCATGCTATTGATTTTATAGTCTTGTCTCATGCTGATTTATGCTGATTGCTATGACAAATAAAACCTGATAGAGATGGTGATGTGTGACTTCCAGGGATAAATCATAGGAGAAATTTTCTATCCTTTGATTCTAAAATATTTTTCAAAGGCCCATGTATTGACTTAGTCCCAAGCTTAGTCCGACTAGTAGCTGCTAGAACTTTTAGGAGCTGGGGGCCTAATGGGAGGCCGTTAGCTTACTGAGGGAGTATCCAGGAAGGGGGACTTGGGGATTCTGCCCTTCTTTCTACTTCCTGGTCATGAGGGAAACAGTCTTCTCTGCCATGAACTTCTGCCATGATGTGCTGTAAATGTCCAAAAGCAATGGTGAAACTGACTATGGATTGAAACCTCCAAAAATGGGAACCAAAAGGAGCCTTCTCTCTGACTAGCTTGATTGTCTCAGATGTTTGCTAAGTGACAAAAACCTGGTGAACTCAGTATTGCAGCTCTGTTTTGCTTGGGGAAGCCATTTGTCATGCTATGAGGATACTTAGATACATTGTGGAGAAGTGCACATTAAGAGTGACTGTGTTGCTGGAGATGTGGCCCAAGTGGTAGAGCTTGCCAAGAATATGCAAGGTCCAAACTCTGAAAAAAAAAAAAGGTGATTGTGCTTTCTATAACAGCAGCATGGAGGAGGAGGGAGGACTGGAGGAGTGGAGGAGTGGAGAACCACCTGAGAAGGAGATCCCCATGACCAGTCAAGCCTTCAGATGACACTAGCTCTGGCTGAACTCAATCTCAGGAGAGACCCAGAGCCAGAACTGTCTTATCAAATCCCTCCCGAGCTCCTGATCCAATGGCATAGCATGTAAAAACGTGTGTGATAACGTACAGCTATTGTCTGAAGAGAGTCTGAGGTAAGTTCTTATTGCAAACAGATAGACACTGCTAGACTGTAAACTCCGTGAAGACAGGGCTCATGTCTTTAACTCTTTCATAACCAGAACAATGACACACAGGACTGACTTAATCACTGACTAGTCACTTCTAGTGACTCATTTCTTACATTTCTGTGCTCATCTCTTCTCTTTGGTTGTCTTGGCACTGAATTTCCTCTTTTCTCTCAGAGTCGAGCCACATAGCCACCTGGGGGTGGACTTTTTCCTGTTGCCTACACAGCAATTCACAGTTAATTAAACCTTTGCATAAACAGAACAAGGGAGGATGTAAAAGTAATGAGCTGACAGCCCAGTGTGTATTACACTGGGCTGAGAAGAGAATTTAATTTAGAGAAGAATTATGCACAGGCAGAAGAGCAGTCCATTAAAACAAAGCAACTGTCTGGAAAGAGATAAAGCAAAAATGGATTCTGCATCCTGTGGAATAAGAAGAGAAGCTGCTCAGTTGGGACACTTTGGGGGTTGGGGCCCCAGGAAGGCTAGTTCTGTGTTTTGAAGGTAGGGGTAGGGGACACAAGTGAGCTCCTGCATCTCTGAGTTACCTGACATGTGGAGTTCTGTCCTACTCCAGTAAGAGCTTGTTTTGCTCACAAGCCATGTGGTGTGTGGTTTCCCAGAGAAGATGGAAGTGCTTGGATTAAGGATGTGAGGGCAAACATTATATTGGAAAGTATAGGAGATACAGATAGTTAAAAAGGAAGGCAATTTAGGAAAGGAGAAGTGAGCAATAAAGAATGAGTTATTAATCCAGCTACCACAATAGGCCACTAGGGTTTAACGTGGTGGAGGGGAGCGTTGACAGCCCTGTGTCTTAGTTTGCTTTCAGTTGCTATAACTGGATCCCACAAACCCCATAATTTATAAATAATAGAGGCTCTTTAGGTCATAGTTCTGGAGGCTGAAAATTCCAAGAGCACGGTATACATCTAGGAAGGACCTTCTTTAAGTAAAACAACAAACAGAACTTCCTTTTGTAAAAGTTTCAATTTTTCATTTTAGTTGATACATAATTATACATATTTATGAGGTGTGGCGTCTAGATTTATTCAGGACATGTAGACAATGTGTATTGAACAAATTAGGATAATTAGTATTGCTATCTCCTTAGCATTTCTTTATGTTTAGGGCCTTTTGACTCCTTTCTTCTAGTTCTTCATAAACCATAGAATAGGTGTCAGTGACCCTATTCACTGGACCATGCAGTAAGTAAACCAGTTTCTTGGGACAGTTAAGCTTTTCCTGATTAGCAAGACAGAGTGTTTTTTTCCTGGAGGCTCTCATTGTGGACAAAGTTCTTAACTTCATTATCAGAGGCAACACAGGATTGGATTCAGGGGACAAGTACAAAGTCTCATACCATAGGGAAGTGGCTGAATACCAAAGAGCATTTTAAGAAAGGCAAATTCATGAACCCCAAAATAATGTGGTCCCTTCATTCACTGGTGGTGAGGATTAAGTCAACAACAGCACTAGGACCTGGAGGAGTAGAGGAATGCATGGCACTGACATCTTCCGCTGCTTCTTCATGTATATTAAGCTCTTGCTCAGGACTGTCAGTGAGCTGGAAATTGTCTGGCCAACATCTGTTCTATGAAGCTCATAGAAAACAGGGCTGTGATAAGTCAAGATATCAATCAGCCCAGATGCCCTTCGATAGAGAAATAGATCAAGAAAATGTGATGCACACACACACACACACACAATTGAATTTTACTCATCCATTATACTGTACCATTTGTAAGGAAATGGACAGACTTGGAAAAAATTATATTAAGTGAAATAAGCCAGACCCAGAGAAACAAAGGTTGCATGTTTTCCCTCATTGTGGTAGATAGAATGCACTTATAAATCTACAAGTAAACACACTGGCTGGTATGCAAGTGGTTACAAATGAATTAACTGAAGTATAGTAGGCTCTATGGAGAGCTCAAATAGTATAATTTTTTAAAAGAAAGACTAGGTCAAAGCCCAACAAAATCAGTACCAGGAAATGGGTACATGCCAGTGTGGGGGAGGGAGGCAAGGAGAGAGGTGGAGATGAATGAAAGGGGAAGAGGAAAGAATGCAGTGAAGACTTTATTGCATATTCTACAAAATTCAGAAAAGTAAGGGAAAGGATGAATTGAAGATTCATTGAAGGAATACCACTGATCAAGATGTGTTGTATTTATAAATTGTTTAGTTATATGGCACTTCCTTTGTAGAACTACTTAAATATGATACAATTAAAAGTTCTTTTTTAAAACCAAGGCTGTATGCTTTCTGACTATCCATTGTAAAGGAGGCAGGACTGAGGGCCTGGAATAAATGCGGAGATGTTTATCAAGGATCCATGCTCTAATATAGGGTCACCCAGAGTCTTACAGTCTCCCTATACTTTTGACTTACAAGATTTTTAACTGAGTCTATTAAATGTCCAGTGCAGTCACATGAGATTTCAAAGCATCCAACACATTGGCTTTGACAACCTATGCAAATGTATTGTATGTTAGCTTTTACTATGTACCAAATCATCGCAAACTTTAGTGTCTAAAATCAGTAACCATTTACTTAGCTTGCAGATGTTCAGGCATGTAGGGTCCAGCTGGGCCTTTCTTCTGGCCTCAGCTGTGCTCAGTGATGCATGTTCAGTTGACTGCCAGGTTGTCCTGTGTCTGGCTGGTGCATGGCGGCTTCAGTTGGGATGGTTTGGGCCTGTGTCCCTAGGTCCCTCATCCTTCAGCATCTAGCCTCAGGCTGGTTCCTGTGGTGTCTCAGGAGGGCTGGAATAAAGAACTAGAGGCTTTTTAAATAAAGGCCTCAGATTGGAATTAGCACCACATCACTTGGGCTATGTGCTTTTATTTGCTTTTTAAGTTTTAAAACATTTTATATTTTTGGTACCAATCCTGGGACTTGAACTCAAGGCTAGGCTCTGTCCCTGAGCTTCTTTTGCTTAAGACTGGTACTCTGCTACTCACAGACTTTTCTGCCCAGGCTAGCTTTGAACCATGATCCTCAGATCTCAGTTTCCTGAGGAGAGAGGGTTACAAACATGAGCCAGCTGGTGTTACTTTTAAAATTAAACTTTTAATTTTGAGATAATTATAGATTCATGTACATGTGTAGATGTTGACTGGTGGTAACATCTTACTGATATAGATGCAATAAAGATATAGGATATGTCCATCAGCAGAAAGACGGTTCATCTTCAGAGATCCACATCTGTATTTCATCTGCCTTCACCCACTTAATCCCCTCAGCTACTATATGTTCCCCAGTTCTATATTCTATCATTTTAATAATGTTATCTAAATAGAATAAAACATTCAATAGTCTTTTGGGACTGGGTTTTTTTTGTCGCTTGTGGGGCTTGAACTCAGGGCCTGGGTACTATCTCTGAGCCCTTTTACACAAGGCTTGTGCTCAACCACCTTGAGCCACAGCCCCACTTCTGGTTTTTGAGTGGTTAATTGGAGATAAAGGTCTCTTGGGGACTTTTCTGCCTAGGCTGGCTTCAAACCACGATTCTCAGATCTCAGCCTCCTGAGTAGCTAGGATTACAGGCGTGAGCTATCAGTGCCCAGCTTGGATTTTTTTTACACAGCATAATTCAGTAGAGAGTCATTCAATTTTTTTTCTTCTGAGTCATATTCCAGGACACAAAATTGCCTGATCTTTGTGGGCTGAAATAAGAAAAATCTCATAAACTAGATAGCTTATAAATAACAGAAATTTAAGTTCTCACAGTTGGAGGTGAAGCAGTCTAAAGTCAAAGCTGGTTTGGTGCCTCTCACTGCAGGCTTGTTGGTGTACCTTCTTCCTGGGTGTCCTTACATGGTAGAAAAAGAACTAGCTTGCTCTCTGAGACCTATTTAATAAGGACACTAATTCTAATCAGGAAGAATGTATTCACTTGTCCTAAAGCTTGATCCCTTCCCCAAAGCTCTTCCTAATAGTACCATCTTAGGAGGTGAGATTTCAAGCTACAGATTTAAGGGGGGTGGGAGGAATAAACATTCAGATCATAAAAGGAATGTATCACAGTTTGTATAATCATTGACCCACTAGGGAGCATCTGGATTATTTCTAGTTCTTGGAAACTAGGAATAAAATCTCTATAATCATTTGCATACAGATTTTTGTGTAAACATGTTTTTATTTCTTTGGGATAAATGCCCAGGAATATAATTGCTGGGTCATATGGTAGTTATATGTATAGATTTTTTTTCCTTCCTTAAAGATATTGCCAAATGCTTCTCTAGAGTGGCTGGATCATTTTTTTGTTCTGTTATGCTTTGAATATGAAATGCCCTCCACAGGCTCCTGTGTTGAAGCTAGATTGTGGATGGTGTGTGCATGCTCCCCTACATACAGAGGACCTCCTAGTAGCCCCCACCCACCTCTAAAGGGTCCAGATCACTTCCACATCACCCCCCTGGGTGATAGTATACTTTAGCACATAAAGCTTTGAGGACATCCAAGTGTCTAATCCATTGTGTATTATTCCTTTTCAAACTTGTTTTATCTTTTTTGCATATTGATGTACATTTCAGAACAACCTTATCTATGTCTACCAAGTATCTTGCTGAGATTTTGTTAGAAATTGCATGAAACTTGCACATCAATTCGGAGAATACTGATATCTTTTCTATGTTAAGCCTCCCAACACAACATGTTAAGTCTCTCCAGGTATGCAGGTATTTCTTGATATACTTTATCAGTGGCTTGCAGGTTTTACTATAGAAAAACCTGTTCTTTTTTTTTTTATAATTTCCTTTTAATTCTCAAACATAATTTGTTAAATTCAAGAGGAGGAGAGTCTCTTGTGCCTACTCAAACTCTTACTAATTATGCCTATTGGTAGAGAATATTGGGAAGAATGGCTTGGCTTTGAGAATAGTTGACCCTAAGTTATTTCTTCCAGCAGTGATTTGATTGCAGGGCCAGTTGACTTTTTTTTTAATATGTTGCAAAACATCATGTTATCATTTTATAAGAGAATACCTTTTTTTTTCTCCTCTGTAATTGGAAGATACAACTATTTTACCTAAAGGCAGACTTGTACTACTGAAATACAATTGAAGGAATAAAAGGGACGTTAACATATTCTATTTTATTCCGCACTTGGAACTGAAATTGTATCTGTTAAAATTCTTTCTATTAATTCTGCTTCTCATGTTGGCATTAGGGACTCATTCTCCATAAATATCAGCAACTAGGGATCAATATTAATCTCATATAGCCCGTGACCAATCAGGACAGATGAAAAGGTGATAAAAATATAGGACATCACATATAGATCACTCGATTCTTCTGTAAGATTTCTTTACCCAGATTTCTGGGCAAAGTGTATAACTATTCTGGGCAAAGTATGTAACTATTATTATTTAGTACCAATGGGTTCAGTAGTTACAACGCATGTAGAATTGGTTTACAATGATGGGAAACACCTACACTTGTAAGTATGAGAAAAGTATAGGTGTCTGATAATATATCTTTCTAATCAGAGCTGTCTCAAATGGTCTAAGAACTTGAGATTTTGTTTTTGAGGTAGATGTGGCTATGGAGCCAGAGTTAGATTCAAACTCATGATCTTTCTGTCTCAGTTTCCTTGTGCTGGAATGATAATTATTGTACTACCACACGTAGAGCTACCCCGGACTTTTAAATACATGGTTTCCCTGCCACGTCCTCAACATATTGATGGCCACTTAGTTATTGACTCACTAAGGACCTGCTGCATTGATTTTCTTTTTTCCTTGAGGCAGGTCCGGGTCCTCCAATTCACAGGGAGAGCAGGCACTGTTTATCACATGTCCCCTCCATCTGGATTCCACACCAGCCTTTCAACTGCCTCAACTCTGCCTCTCCACACAGAGCACATGCCTTGCAACTTCTAGCAAAATGTGTGCAAACATTCACAGTCATATTTTTGTTTTCCAGGACAATTCCTAGAAGTAGAATTACTGGCTCCAAAATATGGTGAAAATTCTGTCTTTTGAAATATATTTTTGGAAAAGTTATTCCTTTCTTCTGTTTCCTCAAACAGTTATTACTCAATATTGTCATTAAAAAGAAAGAAAAAACAACCTCTACCAATTTTAGTGGGCAAAACAGTGCTCTCCTGCTGGGCACCACCGGCTCATGCCTGTAATTCTACCTACTCAGGAGGCTGAGATCTGAAGATTATGGTCCAAATCCAGCCTGGGCAGAAAAGCCCATGAAACTCTTATCTTTAGCTAACCACCAAAAACCTGGGAGTGGAGTTGTGGCTCATGTGGTAGGCTACTAGTCCTGAGCAAAAAAAGTATAGGGACAGTGCCCAGGTCTTGAGTTCAAGACCCAGGACTGGCACCCAAAAAACAAAACAACCAAACAATGTTCTCCTGATGTTTCCTCACTATATTCATGAGTTCAATCCAGGATCTTATTTATTTGTTTATCTATTTATTTCCTTTTTAAAAAACGTAGCAACTTTGAGTTCTCACGGAGCTTTTAATTATTTTGTTGTTGATTTTGTTGTCTTGTTGTCATCTACCTCCTTTTTTTTCTTTTGTTTTTAAAACATTTTCATATCTATGTACAATGTTCCTTAATCTTACCCCCATCATCCTATCTTGTCTCCTCTCCCATTCCCATTGGTTCCCTTTCTCCCAAGAATGTCCTTTTTATGTTCATGGTTTTTATTTGTACTTTTGCATATAAGAATAAATATGTGATATCTTTCTGAGTCTTATTATTTTGCTGAACTTGATGATCTCCAGTTCCATCCATTTTCCTGCAGAGGACATAACTTCACTCTTCCTTTTGGCTGAATGGTATATCTGTATGTATATATGTATAGATAACTTTATAGTATAATATAATGTTTTGTTTACCCATGAATCTGTTGATGGACCCCTATGTTGGCTTGGTAACTTGTCTATTGTGAATAGAGCTTCACTGAACATGAGCTTTTCTGGAGACTCCAGAGTTTTGTGGGTCAGGTATGCAGATGGAGTTTTTCATGCCAAGCTTCATCAGTATGTCTATTTCTTTTTAAATCCTCCACACTAATGGAACTTTCTTGTATTATTGAGGGATGTTTCCTCTGTCTGTGTTCATGGTGTTTTGGACATGAGTACTGGGAATTCCTTTATGTCTTACAATTGTCATGCCCCAAGTGGGCTCTGGGCTGAGCTCTCTTGTCTTGTTTGGTATTAGGGGGAGATTAGAAGTGGCCTCCACAGGTGGTGAGCAGAGCTATAACTAGGAAAACAAGTGAGATCAATATCTAATCCTGTGCAGCCAGCCAACCTTTTCAGAGCCTCATCTGTATTGATTTCTTCGGGCGACACTTCCCTTTCTTGGGTAATCAGTCCCTTTGCTCAGCAAGTGAACAAGCAAGCCGTACTTACTCCTGCCTTTGTAGTAGCAAGGATGGCTGCTTAAGTCGGAGCTGCTAGAGAGGAGAAAAGGAGCCCAGAGTGGCTTCCACTGGGCTAAATCCTTTGTGCAGTGGACTGGGTGACATGTGTATTTATCTAGTCTCGTCCTTGCTCTGTCTGAAAGCCCCACAAGGCTAGGGGTGCAGAGACATGTGGCTTAACAGCAAGATGGTTCAGAAAAGGTCAGCAAGTTCCATGGAAAAGAATGACCTTTATTAAATGCTCAATAGAGCTGCCAGTGAGATAAGCATCATTGCCTTAATTTCATAGATGAAAAGAGTAGAGTTCAGGGAAGCTGCGCTTTCTCAAAAACCAGACAACTGGAAATATCAGAACTTGAACTCAGATTTCAAAGACATCCAAGTCATTACACAGCACCATATGTTCAAAGTATGGAGATGAATCTCCATCATTCTGGGATAATGATTAGAAGCCAGAGGATGTAGAAATCTTAGAAAAGAAAACATACCATAAACTATCTGAAGGACTGTGACTCCTAGTACATTTTTTTTACATGTTGTTTTTCTAAAGTGAAAAATTAAAATGAGAAAGTTGAAGTTACAAGAAAGAAGATTGTACCTCTATGGAAGGAAACATTTTCTAAGCAACTGTGGATTATCATTATTATTATTTGCTGTTGTTGTTGTTCACTAGTCCTGGGGCTTGAACTCAGGCTTGGGTGTGGTTCCTGAGCTTTATCCACTTATGGCTAGCACCCTACCACTTGAGCCGCAGCTCCACTTCCAGATTTTTTTGGTGATTAATTGGATATAAGCATTTCACTGACTTTCCTGTGTAGGCCATCTGAACCATGATCTTCAGATTACAGCCACCGAAGTGGCTAGAATTTTGAGTGTGAGCCACTGGTGCCCAGCTGTACCTGAAGATTTTTAACAAAAGTAATGGGTTATGTTGGGAGCTTTGCAATATGGAGGCACAGCTCTGGATATGCCACCCCCTCTTTATCTTGGAGTGCCTCTTATTCTTCTATTCAAGGTTGATTCCTTCTATTCAACTTCTACTCCTTCAAGATGCATTTATGCATATGCCATGGGTCTATGAGCTTGTGCATGTAACATCTCCAACTGAAAGCTCATTGAATGCTCACTCTGAGCCAGAGACATTGTTAGGAACTGGGAAATCTATGATAGGGAAGACTACCATAGTCCCTGGCTCCATAGAGTTCAGTTTCCTCTCTGTGGCTCCATTTGACATGCATTGAGGAAGTCCTGTCAGCTAAGGCTCCTGTGTTCTCCTATTAGACTTGTTTTATACCTTTGCCACGGTGGTCACCATTCCATATGTCAGAATGTGTTTGAGCAGAACCTCTTAGTTTCTACTCAGATGCACTTGAACCTGGCATCATCATGTTTGTTGCCTGACTTCCAAAAGCCTAGGCTTTCTCTGGCAGCCAGGGCCTACTATGCTGGCCAAGCCCAGCTTGTCAGAGATGCCAGAGAATTAACACTTTCCAGAAGCAGCCCTCAGCAAGCACCTTATGTCAGTTAAGGTGCTAGTAACCCAGTTCCTTCCTTTCTCTGGTGGGATAATGCATATGTGTGTGTGTGTGTGTGTGTGTGTGTGTGTGTGTGTGTGTGTGTGCACGCGCGCACGCACACACACACACACGCTCTACATTGACATCCAGAATTTTCTGTGTGTTCAGGATCCCGTTACCCATAGTAATAAATAATAATGTACCATTATTAACCAATTAAAATTGATTGTCCTCTTTTCCATTTTTCCATTCCCATTTTAGTATTGGAACTTTCTGAGATTATCTCCCATGCAAACTCCTTGCCTTTGACTCTTCCCAGTGTCTACTGTCAGGGAACACAAAAAAGATACAGGTGAGTGATTAGGGGGGAAAATCACATTCTAACTGCTGTATTTACAGTCTAAGGCAGGGTCTATGGCATAGAAAGCATGCATGTGGTACAAGGCTTTTGTAGACATGATGGCATAGCTCTCATTTGAGTTCAGTTAGCAATAAAATGTGTGTGTGTGTGTGTGCGTGAGTGCACACGCTATATTCTTCTATCATCATGAAAGCTCAAACCCACCAAAAGAGATGAAGTAAGGTAGAATGTGGAATTAACACTAACTTCAGTGTCTGGCTGTCTTTCATAGACTGTGTGTTGCACAGGGGAGGTGATTGTATTTTCTTCTCTGCTATAACTCATGAACTTGCAAAAGACCTTGGTGGAGAACAGGCAGCAACTTCGTAGAATAGGCTTGTAAATTCAAGTATTCTCGTTTTGAATTTCACTTTCACTACTACATTTAACAGAACAATAACTCCAACCCGCCACAACAATTTATAGGCAATTTACAGTACTATAGGCTTTGCAGTTGGCACTCTATCTATATTTTCTCATTTTATATTCCCAACTTGGCCAGACACAATGGCTCATGCCTGTAATCTCAGCTACTCAAGAGATGGAGATTGGGGGATCATTCATTCCTCAGGCCAGACCGGGCAAAAAGTTACAGGATCCCATCTCAGTAATTTGGATGTGGTTGTGCCTTCCTCTGACCCCAGCTACATGGGAGCCTAGAGGTAGCAATGTCATAGCCTGAGGCCAGTCCTCATGCAAAAATATGAGACTCTACTTGAAAATAGCAAAAGCAGAACAGGCTGGCTCAAGTGTAGACCACTGGCCTAGCACATGTGAGGCTTTAAGTTCATACCCCAGCACCACCAAGACAACAGCATAAAATTAAATTCCCAACTGACAACGTGGTTCAGTGGTCCAGGTGTAGTGGTCTTGTACAGATGCTGGTGATCCTCTGCCCATCTGAGTTTACCTGCAGCTGTGAGTCCCACCAGGACAACAGCTCTTCACTAAGATTCCACCATCTTTTCTTTTCTGCCTGACAGTTCTCTCTGTATCATACACCTTCTTTTCTAAAAGCAGAAATAGTTAAAACCTTGGGGAGGTGGTAGCTATCAATCAGTAGAGAGTGGAGTAGGAGGATACTCTTCTCCAACTTCCTTGTCCTGAACAAAGACTCTCAGACATGTTTTATATCATTTCCTAGAGCACTCCCTGTAGGATCGGGCTGACAGCGAGAACCTCCTCATCCTCACAAGCATAATAGGCTTTTATCCCCTTTTCTGTCTCAAGTCCAAGTCCTTATCTAAATGTTTACACAGCTTGGAGCAATTCAAGCTAAGACAACCATCATTTTACAATGGATAAAACTGACATTTGGAGAGGTCAAGTGACTTCATTGTGGTTGTTCAGTTACGGTGTAGCAGGTACAACATTTGAACCTAGAGCTGTCTCTTCTCTTTAATTCTATTCTACCAAGCCGAAAATCATATTCAACCAAAGGTGGAATCCTTTGTTAATTCACAGGCATCTACTAGGTGCCAAGCTCTCTTTACAGCACTAGAAATAATGGGGGAAAATGACAATGCCTAATTCTCAAGCATTTGAGAATCTTGTATGGGAAGAAATTTGGAAGTATTCACATATACTGTTTTAAAAACTACACAGAGAGTGCCCATTAAAAATATTTCAGTGCAATCACTTAGAAGCATAGTAGAAAAGCCAAGGCGATGGGTATTAATCACTTCTACAGGAACAATAGCTTGATAATTAATATTTTTATATGTCCACAAAGAATTTAAACCTGATTTTTAAAAAAATATACGATGGGATAATGACAAGGCAGGGTTAGTAAGTTCTTTTTGTATTCAGCTCTAAAGATGATAACTGAAATTTACTAGTTTGGTAATTGATCTCGGTCATTTTAATTACCAGCTCCATCTTCTGGGAGCCTCGTGTACCTTTGGGGTGTAATTTCTGTAGCTGGTCACTAGAAACTGACACACATACATGCTCACTTTCTCATGAGAGAATATCAAAAGTCTCTGGTGGGGGGGTATTTGCTAGTCTCTCATAGTGGCTCTTTCAGTTATGCTATGTTACCTGTGACTTTCTTCCTCTCCTGTCTTAGCTCTTCACCAAAGCTGTCATTTCTGATGATTCCCAGAGACTTTGGACCAAACTGTATCAAAGCCCTGCCTTTTGATGACTGTTGACATGCTATCACTGCCTAATCTTGAGGAAGAATGTCTAGACTGCCAGCAGTTTGTCCTGTGGTTGTCAAGGCAGCTGAGATCTTGTTCCTTCCATGCCCTGCATCTTGAAAGCTTGTTGGCTGCCTCTTCTGGCTGGCATGCTTCCAAAGAGGAATATCTGCCAGTGTTTGCTACTTGAAGAGTGAATTCCATAGACCTCCTCTTTTGTAATGTGGGAGGGAGTGCTGGCAGGATCTATATTAAGGGCTATTACATATGGTTTTTAGGATCTCCTTGGGTCCTCCCATTTGTTTGTGTTGGCCTAACTTTTTGTTCCAACATGTTTCTCTTCCTGAATCCTCCCTCTGGCTGCCTAAAGCTCACCAGTCACAAATGCCATGGGAGAAGCTGGGCACAGGTGGTCATACCTATAGTCCTAGTTACTCAGAAGATTGAGATCTGAGGATCATGATTCAAAGCCAGCCAGGGCAGGAAAGTCTTTGAGACTTACTTCCCATTAACCATCAAAAAACTGGAAATAGGGTTGTGGATCTGAGTGATAGAGTGCTATCTTTGAGCAACAAAGCTCAGGAACAGAGCCCAGGCCATGAGTTCAAGCTACAGGAATCATGCACACACACACACACACACACACACACACACACACACACACACACACACGACTCAAGGGGTGTCTCTGCTTATTGTTTTTTTTAATTTTAATTTTAATTTTTTGTGAACATACTGTACAGAGGTGTTACAATTACATGGGCAAGATAATGAGTACATTTCTTATCAAGCATTGCAGCCTCCTGTGTCTCTGTTTATTGTATATATATTCCACCTCCTACATCCTTGGAATGGAAAAGCTCTGCAATGTCCCGGAGCTCTCCACATTAGGACTTCCGCTTGCCATGGTAGTCACTGCTCATCCTGTCTCACCATTTACTGGCTTTTTTCCTTCCTTCTGTCTCATGTCTCTGCTCCCCTACCAGCGTGTCTTGAAAACTACCTTTCTAAACAAAATAATTGCATCTGTCCCTCCCACTGTGCTTCTACAGGGGCCCAAACTGAGACACAGGCCCCTGTGAAGATGGTGTGCCATGCAGAGTTTTTAGTTTGATGTGGGCACATTAGTTTCTCAGTTGGCCTTTGTTGAATAAGTAAATCTTTTGGTTTTTAATCAATTTTCTTTTGTGTTCCTAGTTCTGCATTTTGGTGGTTCCTGACTTCAGTTTTTCTAGTTGTCTAATGATAATTCAGAATCTACTTGTGGCTTATTTTCTCCTCAAAACATTAGAGTTAAAAATTTATGAGTTCCAAGATACCTCCACTACAATTTACATTGGGGAGTCGATATCAGAAACATTCACCTATGTACATAAGTCTAAAGTCTCAGTTAACAGAACACACATATTCTAGCAACTCACAGCTTCCCATCATCCTTCGTAGAAAAGGCCTTGCATAATCTTGAGCTGAGTCTTGGATAACGAAGCACAAAAACCATGGAGCACATCCTGATTGTCTTGTCCTTAAAGGGAACCATCAAATTGCCATGGACTTTGAATAATTGACAACTGGACTTTTTAATTACATCATGGATGCAGACTACTGATCCATTAGCAAGTGCTCAATAGCCAGAGTTTCTTTTCACTGAGACAGCTGGGCATGAACTTTTGGATTGCTATAGTCTCCACGACTCCCTATTATCATTCACATCACTTCTTTAAATTAAATTAACTATTTTGGTATTATTTTCAGATGGCTTTTCACAGATAGAAAGAACAGAACTCTCTATTTTGCAACCCCCCTTTTTCTCTATATTAGAAAGCTAAAGAACAAAAAATAGAAATACATACCTTCTGAAACAGGACTATTAATTCATAGCTAATTTTATTCTTCGTGGTATTGGGATTTTGAACTTAGGGCCTCATACTTACTATGCAAGTATGCTTCTACTTGAATCCTATTTGCAAATCTTTTTAGTCTGTTTTCAGATTGTGTGTTTTATGTTTTGCCGTGGGTGGCCTTACATCATGAGTCTCCTACATCTGTCTCCTGTGTAGCTGGAATTGCATGCATGCAGCATCACACTTGGCCTTAAAAATGAATAGATTTTAAAAGAGGATTGCAATGAACAAATTAACAACACTTTTGCATGCAAAGAATAAAACACAATATAATTATGTTCTTCTCAATTTAATTATAAGATCAGTTCATGGTGCATTAGAAGTGGTGGGACCTGGTAATGATACCAACGATTAAGACTGTATGATGAATATTAGTCAGTGTTCTCTGTGTCTGGATATGCAATCAGTCAGTTGAGGATAATGTAACATTGTTTGGAGTCCTTTCGAAATGGGGAACTTGGAATAAATGGCCCTCTTATCCTGCCTAGTAATAGACCATGTTTTAAATATCTAGTTTATAATCATGAATTCAATGTGACTTTCCTTACACTGTAATTCTGGAACACCTCTCACTCTCCTTAACCCTTTGAATGAACTCAGTATAAAAATGTGTAGGATTGGATGGGAAGGGGAAACAAAGGAGGAGGCAACAATGCTTGATAAGAAATGTACTCATTATCTTGCCCATGTAATTGTAACCCCTCTATACGGTATTTTCACAATAAAAAAAAAGGCAGTAGAGAAAAAAAATGTGTTAGGATAGACTTACAGGTAAGTTGTTTTGCTTCTGTTAACCGCCTCCCCATTCCCCCCCAAAAACTGTGAACTGTGAATGTATCTGTTGGAAGATTACACATTCCTGTTCTTCGGGTGGAAAGAAGCTTTCTGTAATTTTCTCTCCAAGCAGCTGCATACTGAATAATGCACAAAGGTTTGGTCTAGTCAGGAATGTTAAATACTTGTTTATCTTTCTTTCTATTCCTACAACCATGGGGGGATCAAGGCGATAAACAAATACTTGGCTTTATGAAAACTAAATCCACTCAGATTAGTGTGAAATTCTTTAACATTAGGTGGTCCTAATAAAACTATGTTTTCTCATTTTAACTTTACTCTCTCCAAACTAAATCAGGATCCTAAAATGGGCAATATTGATGGTCTTTAAACAGCGGTTCTTAGCAAATGCCACTTGTGTTCTGGGTGAGATTCATCAGATCCATCACATGGATTAGGTATGCCCTGCTTCTTTCTTTCTTTCTTTCTCTCTCTCTCTGTTTCTCTCTGTCTCTCTCTCTGTCTATCTCTCTCTCTCTCTGTCTCTCTTAATTTTATATTCCATGGTGATTTGGCTCCCAAATCATGAGCACATTGTCAGATTTAGTGACCTCATTTCTCATCAATGACAGCCTTAATGACACTCAAATATATCATTCACTTTTTCCCCATTCCAAAATATACCAACATTGTATATCATCATCCACTCAATTTGACTTATAGGCTATTTTTTTATCATTCCCATTTTATCCAGACAAGGCTGATAATTCAACTGGAACTTATATCCACAGGAATTTAGTAATTATCAAATTAGAGGTGAAATTAATTTGCAACTTGCTCTTTTCCTATTTCAGTGTTAGCTAGTTTTTCTGAAACTCTGACTTTTATTTTTTGTAAAGAAGGGTAGAGCATATTTTAGACCTGATTTAATTTTCAATTTATCTGCATACAGTTCAAAGGAAATGAATGTAATTTCCAAGTTCAAATTAGTTCCTAATACACTTCAACAGTAGACACACACAACACTAATAAAAACAACAATTCTCCCTCAGCTTTTTGCCAGCCCTTTACCTTTGAGGGGGGACCACAGATGTTGCTATTCTTCAGCTCGTGCCTAATTTAACTTCCCTAAGAATAGGGGTTTGAAGGGAAGCCCTGCAGCTCTGTACATGTCTTCCAGGAAATTTCATTTTCTTCCCCTGCTTTCTCCAGAATCTCTCTTTCAAGCAAACTCCTGAGTTTTCATTTCTCTTTCCTTTATGGAGAGCTTTTCAGTGTCTTCATACTCTTGGTGAAAGCATCAAGTGATACTTAAAAATACACTTAGAAAACAACAGCAGCAGCAGCACCCGAGTTCCTTTCTAACTGTCTCTCCCTACTCTTTATCTTTTTCCTGAGAGAAAACTATGAATAACAATCTTATGTGTAGATTGCTGATCAAAGGATGAATCCCTCATCTTTTCTTGCCATGTTCTATTTTGATGCAGCTAATTCTTGGCAACTTGAAATGTGATGGAGATAAAAAGTCAAGGGATCAATTATGTGAGTTATGCATAACTAATCACTGCTGTTGTTTTGGATAGCATGGATCTTACTTTACATGTCATGTACATTGTGTGTGTGTGTGTGTGTGTATATATATATATATGTGTGTGTGGTGTCGTCCTAGGGCTTGAATTCAGGGCCTGGCACTGACCCTGAGCTTTTGTGCTCAAGGCTAGCATTCTACTAGTTTGAGCTACAGCTCAATTTCATGCTTTCTAGAAGGTAATTGGAGATAAGAGTCTCATGAACTTTCCTGCCCAGGTTTGCTTTGAACTGTAGCCCTCAGGTCTCAGCCTCCTGAGTAGCTAGGATTATAGGTATGAACCTCTGACACCCTGCTATGTACATATTGTTTGATCTTGAGGGTTTCATATGTTTCCTTCCCCCTCTATATGCTGTATGTTTCTTTTTTGTCTTTCACATATAATACTATAGGCAAAAGAACATGATAAAGATGATGTAACTTAGTGCCAATCAGGACTCTTCTGGGTAATAGATAGATGCGTGCTTTTGGTCTCTGGATATAGATGAGGTTGAGTTGCCAGTGGCCACCTTTCTCTGTATGAAGAAGGCTCCTTCCTGACAAAGAGGATGCCCTGATGAACTGGTGCCAAAAGCATTGTTAGTCTTTCTAAATTGCAGGAGCCAATACATTCCCTTTATTTTAACCTGAGCCAGTTCAAGCTGGTTTTCTGTCCCCTGCAATTAAAATTTTCCTGATGCATATGCAAATTGTGTCACATTTCTTGCAAACATCTCATCATAAAATCTTCACAAATGTGAATAAGATTGTAGCATTTATACTGACAATCTGGCTTTGTGTGCAGTGTTTCTGGATAACATAGATGAAAAATCATAAAAAAAGATAATATCTAATCCATGGTCTTGCAGTAGCACACCACAGATTTTGTAATATAAGAATGTTCTAGAAAGATGTCCTAGACATGGGGCATGTTATGGTTCAAATATGAAATGTCTTCCACAGGTTCATGTGTTGAAATCTAGGTCTCAGGCTAGTGGTACTATTTTGAGTGGTACTGGAAACTAGGAGGCAAAGCCTAGGTCAGTAGAGTGTATCACCAGGGCTACGGTTTTCCCTCCTGCCATGCCTTCTCTCTCTCTTTCTGTCTCTCTGTGTCTGTCTGTCTGTCTGTCTGTCTCTCTATATCTGTCTATCTGTCTGTCTCTCTGTGTTTGTCTGTCTGTCTCTCTCTGTCTCTCTGTGTTTGTCTGTCTGTCTTTCTCTGTCTCTCTGTGTCTGTCTGTCTGTCTCTCTCTCTGTTTCCTAACCACCGTATTTTGAATAGTCTCTTCCATATCTGCCCATTGCTGTGAGGTTCTGCCTTACTAGGAGATCTGAATCAGTGAAGTCAAGAATTATTGTAATGAAATGTTTGGAGCTGTGAGATAAACTACCTTAAGTTCATATCATCGCCACAATGGAAGGTCTGACCAACACAGGGTGAACATGGGAATTCCCATAGAGAGCTATAACGAGACCAGGGCAATAGGTGAGAGCCAGGTTTACTGTAATGCAAAGGCCAAAGGAGACGGAAGTTCTAGACACAATTTTTCTTGGTTCAGAATTCTGACTATTGAGCAGTGAGACAAGAGCAATTCAGAATTAGGGCCAGGAAGATGAGAACACAACACTGTGGGTCTGTATGTGAGAGAGGACAGATGAGATGAGAGACTTACCAAAAAGACCAGAAATTTAAGAGATAGGGAGGGTAAACGAGTCATGGTTTTCAAAATATTTGGTTTGGGGTAAAAGAAGTAGTGATCTTAAGGGGTAACTGTGTGCCTTTAGGAGAGTCAAATATTTCTGACTAAAGTAATAGCCTATTGACCCACTGATCATCCATCCATTCATCCATCCATCCATCCATCCATCCATCCATCCATCCATCCATCCATCTATCTACCCACCCATCCATCCATCCACCCACCCATCCATCCATCTAACCATCCATCCATCCATCTATCTTCTTAGCAATTCATCCTGTTCATCCGTTCAGCCATTGTCTAACCATCTTTAAATATTTTTGAACTCTTACCATGTGCTAGGGCCTTATTAATTAGAAGGATGAAAATGTGTGGTTATTTTTAGGGCACTTCGATCTGTAATGCCAAAAAATACATAAACAGATCATTGCAACACAGTTTGCTAAGTGCAATAATAAGGTCTTTTACAAAGTGTCAAGGGAAATGGTTGTGAAGATTAGATGAGATTACAGTTGTGAAAAAGACTTTGTCAGCTATTCAAATATTAGTCATTATTATAATCTTCATAACAACTCTGGGAGAAAGGCTTGGATTATCATGCCTTTAAAATTTTTTATACAGTAGAACTACATAAGTGTTTCACTACAGGTTACAAAATAGAGAAAATAGAAACCCCACCTATGATTTAGTTGCTTTAATACCGGCATGGTTTTACAGCTTGCTAGGTTTCATTAATGTCTTTACTCCTAGAATTTTAATTTTTTTCACATAGCGATCACGGTGCATATATCATAACCCCAGAGATTTTTCTCCTTAAGTCAAATTATTTATATTTTGCCTTGTGTAAATCTGTTTCTTGGGTCATGCCTTAGGCAGGAGAAGTCAGAAATTGCCATAGTAACAGTTGACTCAAATGTCTGTGGTGCAGCTCCAGCTCAAGCCTCACTCTTCTGTCTCCTCATGAGTTTACTAGGACCCGTTGGCTTTCTTTCCAAACAATGGCTTATGTATATTCTTTGTTCCTGCCATGGTTTTCTCTGTTACCCTAGGCATGGAGCTGTGCATGGTGTGTGTGGATTTTTTGTTTTGTGTTGTGATGACTCTGAAGAGCTTCTCTGTGTCTGTTGAGGAGGGCCTACCTTTGTTCTGATCTTTGTTCATTGGGAAGAAGAAAGCATACCTTTGAACCCACCAGAGACACATTGGCGGAGACTTTGTGCCTACGGTCGTGGTCTGAAATTTGGGGATATACATATCTACCTTTATTTTCTCTCCTTTGTTTTGACCCTTAAACCCCCAAATCAGAATTTAATTTCCATGGTTTACCAATATAGCTCTTGTTAAGGTCACCATTGACCTTCAAGTTCCTGAGTCTAATGGCTAGTGCTGAGCTATTACCTCATTTGATTTCTCATCAACACTGGACATAGTTGATCACTTCTTCCTCCTAGAGTGCTTTTCCTCCATGGCACCACACTTCAGGTAGCTCCTTCTCAGTTGCCTCTGCAGGTTCTTCTTCTTTTCATTGACTTCTGAAGATGGAGGCCTGAAGACATCTTTATCTACACTTTCTACTCATGGAACCTCAGCTTTGTGGCTATAAATACCATCTATAGGCAGAGGAATCCCAAATTTATCAGTCCAAATTGTGTATCTTCCTTGAACTCTATATTTATATATTCAGTGGACTGTCTATGCTTTCTACAAGTTGTCTAATGGGCATTGCAAACTCTGCTTGTCCCAAACCCAATTAATGGCTTCCCTCCTCCACCTACTTGGTCTTTGCACAGATTTCTCCACATTATTACACAACATGCCTATTCTTCCAGATACTAAGGCTAAAAATCTGTACTACTTGCATCCAATCTGTTAACACATTCCGTTGTCTTTCTATCAAATCTTTCCCGAGTCTGAACTTACTATTTATACTAACACCATTACAGCCTAAAACACTAGTGTGTCTCACTGATTGCAAAAATAGCCTCTAAATGTATCTCCCTAAAACAGACTTTATTCCCCTGCAGTCTACCTTGATGCAGCAGCCAGAGTAACTTCATTTCTCTAACACAAGTGATATCATATCATTCCATCCTTCTACCTCAAATCTTCCATTGGCTCCAATATCATTATAGTAAAACCTTACTATGGCTTAAAAGAACCTGTGTAATCTTGGCCACTCTTTATTTCCCATTATTTTTTCTCTGGCTCACTCCATTTCAGTGCTATTAGAATTCCTGCTCCTCAAATGCACTAGCACATTTTTTTTTTCTAGAGGCATTTGCTTCTTTCTTCTGACTGGAATGCTAGTTTCACTGTGTCTGGTTCATTTTCCTTCTTTCTTTAGGTCTCTGTTCAATGGCCATCTGATCAAAAAAGAGTCTCTCCTCACCCTGGATGCTCTATAAATCACAACTCTGTCTCAGGCACAACATGCCCATCCATTCATCTATCTACTATCTATCTATCTATCTATCTATCTATCTATCTATCTATCTATCTATCTATCTATCTATCTATCTATCTATCTATCTATCTATCTATCTATCTATCTATCTATCTATCTATCTATCTATCTATCTATCTATCTATCATCTATCTTATCATCTGTTACCTATCTCTGACTATATATCATATGTGTTTTATGTATCACACCCACACCCACACCCCCACACACATACACTCACCTCCCACCCACATATAGAAATCCTGTCATATGCCAAGGCCTGTGTTACTTGAAGTTGCACTAATACCTATGCAACACACACACACACACACACACACACACGCACACACACACACATTTGTTTATTACCCATCACTACCCCCTAGAATATCTATATATCTTTTGTCATGAGTCAAGGACTTTTGTCTCTGAGAGCTTTTTTGTTGTTGTTAAAAAAAATGTGTTTTTATTGTATGATGAGGCATTTGAAGAATCTGAACAAATCAGTATCTGGGCAGTGAGGTAGCTGCTTTCTCCTTTACTTCTTTGGGTTACTAGCGCTTCTTGTCAGTAGATTAAAAAAAAAAAGACAACCTTTTGCATTACTTAAGTCTTTCCAAGGCATGTGCTGGTACAATACAAACTTCACCTGTCAGATGCAGCTAATCTAACATCCAAACATCATGCACAACACCTTGGTGTGGGGTGGGGGTGGACGTAGAGCACTGCACCTATTCCCACCTCAGCCCTGCTTGTTTGTGGATGATATTTGGAGCATCTGGAGGAGATTGATAGTATTGGAAAAAGGAGGGAGGAGGAAACAATGTGAGTATGTGGTCAGGAGGAGGTCAGCCAAACTTGTGCAGGGCAAGCCTGAACATGTCATTGGTGCAAACCCAAGCATCATCGATGTTCTTTAATAGAAGCATATGGTGGAACCCCATGATGGAGTCTTCATCAGCCTTGAGCTGGCCCACAACCATAGTGATGATACAGCTATCCGGCGTGGGCTGATGATCCTGTGCCATGATACTGTGTTGGATTTTCTGGAACAGAAGGCTAGACAACTTCTCCATAATGGCAGCTTTTCCCTGGAACTGCTGTCCTTCTCACGTTAAGGTATGATGCATCAATATAAATTGCATCTAGTTGGGTTCTACCAAATAATGGTAGTAATGTTGTGTGAAGCTGGATCTAGTCTGCTCCCAGATTGGCTTGTCTCCCATCCTGGAGCGTCACCCGGCCTTGCTGAGACTGGAGGGGCTGGCATGGTGGCTGCAGCGATGGTGGCAGCAACCCAGCACCATCTTCTGAGTACCTTTTTGATAAGTGGATATTTTCCTTGATCACCAACTCTTTTTATGATCTCTTTCTCTTATTACTAAGAGGATATTCTCTCCAGCACTAACGTATTTCTTTCCTCCAATAAGATGCAACTACACAATGGCGAACTTATCCTCCAAGTCTCAGTTTCTTCATTAATGGATCTGAGAGTAACACATACCTTATAAACTTATAGGAAACAAATAAGGTGTTGCAGCTAAAGTCCTTGGTATATTGTTCAATCTGGGGAATTATTTTTAATAATAATTTTAGGCACTGTGGAGTCATAAAAATCAAGCTTTAACTGACTTATTATATACAAAATACATAGAACAGTGCCTAGCATAATAAATGTACTACTAATAATAATAATTATTATCTGGTTCACAGTAAGCTATGTAGTCTATGCCAACTGACTTAGCTTCTCTTTGTCACAATTCCTTATCTCTACAATGGGGATAAAAAACTATTGTGGCAATTAGTAAGGAAGATTTCATGAAACAATATGGTAGAACAAGTTGACTATTTCATTTAAAAATGATTGTATAATGCTGTGATGAGCATCTTTGTGCATAACATTTTTTCATGCATTTCAGATCATTTTCTTACATTGGAATACTACAGTCCATATGATTGGATCAAATGTATAAATATATTCCAAATCTCTTGTTTCATAGGGTGGATTTCTTATACTGGTTTTTTTAGGGAGTGACTCGAATATTTCAGATTCCTTAGTAAGTGTTAGAATAGAACTATGGCTCAGAGAGAACTATATTTTTCTGCCTCTTGTTCTTGTCTTTTTCCTTCCCCCAGTAGTTAATTATATAATTCACAAGGCCATCTACCATATAGTAAATTGCTCCTCAAAGCTATCAGCCACAGATTTTTATTATTTCATATTTCCTTTGGGCCAGCAATCTCGGAAAGGCTTCTCTTTCAAAAGGTTGCAATGACTTCGAGACTTGATCGGATGACACTGATGTGGTTCTTTAGGCAGTTCAAGCCCCCTTCTTGTGGGCTTCTTCACAGGCTGCCTCAGTTCCCATGCAACATGGTAGCTGGCCTCTCACAGGATAAGCAATCTGGGGATCTGAGAGAGAAAGGAAGAGTTTGAGGCAGAAGACACAGCCTCTTATAACTTAATTTCAAAGGTGGCATGCCATTGTTTCTTTTTCATTAGCCATACATTACTCGTATAAATGATTTCCTTGTGGTATTTCCATATAAATGATTTCCTTGTGGTATTTTCATACATACATATAATGTATTTTGATCAAATTCATTACCTTTATTACTCATTTTGATTCCCTACCCCCTCTGGATACAATTTTTTAACCACTTTCATTATTCTATCTATACTTCGGGTCATGTTGCCCCAACTCTGGTGAACTTGGGTATGGGAGTGCAAATCCCCAGAGGTCAAGAACATGGGGTGACATCTTGGAGTCACCACAGTGATCTTGAATGGCCTGCCATCTTGCCAGCTACCGCAAGGCTGGACTGTAGAATCAAAGTTATTCCTGTATGTCTCCCTCTGCCTTGTTCTTTTAACCATGCCCTGCCATAAACAGATATGTATTATACACCCACTTTGTATCAGTGCTTGTTGTCTTCACACATACAGTTCATCCTTGTAACACCCAATATGAAGTGCTTCTATTAATCCAATCTCTCCCCCACCCCACCCTGTCAGCAAGTCTTGATCTCAGGGCCTGGGAGCTATCCCTGAGCTTTTCTGCTCAGGGATAGTGTTCTACCACTTCGAGTTACAGTGCCACTTCTGGTTTTCAGGTGGGTTAATTGGAAATGAGAATCCGTTACAGTCTTTCCTATCTGGGCAAGCTTTGAGTTGTGATCCTCAGATCTCAGCCTCCTGAGTAGTTAGGATTATAGGCATGAGCCACCATCGCCCAGCTTATTACTCTAGACTTGCAGTAAAGAAAACTGAGGGCACAGAGAGACACAGTAACTTGTCCAGAGAAGGTCACGTGGTACTGTTGATGCAGAGCTGCTTTGAACTCAGAACGGTAGCTGCAGAATCTTGGTCTCCTACCTCACTTGGGGACCTTCTTGGCAGATGCTCGGTCTTTCCTTCATCTTATTTCTTGGAAGCAGGAAAGCTGATGCTTGAGGAACAATTACCAACGTGATCTTTCCTTGGTTGAAAACACTGAAGTCTCTTGTCTTGTCAGCGAGAGTCCCGATTTACTGGTGAGGATCACCTATAGAGAGAGGGCCAACATCCATCCTGAGGCATGATTGGGAGAGCAATTGAAGCCTTTGGCATGTGCACTATTGATAGCTGAAATTCCTTAATTCTTCTGTTTTCAGGGTAGTTTGTATTACCTGTGGTCACCTGTCATAAAGGCTAGCTGATACATCTGCTCAGCTGCCTTCGTCATTTCAAAATCAGGCAGGGTTCTCCAGGCTTCTCAGCCTGTCTATTTAGATGGATTTGCTTTTTCTCTTCTGTCAGCTCCCCAAGAACTTTCTTTTACATTCTGGTATCTTTCTGAAGGAGTTGCAAAAGAAAGAGGCACTATCATGGATACTACTTCCCCCATACCCCACCTCCATTTTGAGCACTAAACTTCCCCTGTATTGGGAAAAACTCCAACTTGTTCATTTCTCACTTTGTATCCATTATCTATAGCCGTGTAACAAATGTTCCTCCAATATAGCAACTTAAAACAACAAACATTTATTAGCTCAGTTTCTGTGGGAGATACTGGAAGTGTTCAGCTGGGGGTTCTGACTTATGGAGTCTCATCTGCTTCAGTCAGAGCAACAGTCAGGGCTGCATTCACCTTAAGATTCAACTGGAAGAAAATCCACTTCCCTTGCTGGGCACCAGTGGTTCATGCCTATAATCCTAGCTACTCAGAAGGCTGAGATCTGAGGATCACAGTTTGAACCTAGCCTGGGCACAAAAGTCCCTGTGAAACTCTTATCTCCAATTAACCACTCAAAAGCCAATAGTGGAGCTGTGACTCAACATGGTAGAGCACTAGCCTTGAGCAAAAAGAGCTCAAGGATAGCACCTAGGCCCTGAGTTCAAGCCCCATGATCTACCAAAAAAGAAAAAAAAGAAAAGAAAATCCACTTCCAAGTTTGCTCCTGTGGTTTCTGGTACAATTTACCTCCTTGAGGTATATTGGATAGAGGCCTCTCTGAGTTCTTACCATGTGGGTTTCTCCAGAGGTCAGTTGATATCAAGATACCTGCCTTCCATCACAGTGAGACACAGCCAGTCAGGAAGATGGGTGAGGATATCCTCTCTCTCTGTCTCTCTCTCTTTCTCTCCCTCCCTCCCTCCCTCTCTATATATATCTATATATCTATATATAATTTTATTATAAAGGTGATGTACAGAGGGCTTACAGTTATATAAGTAAGGTAATGAGTACATTTCTCTTTGTACACTGTTACCCCTCCTTCATTTTCTCCCACTTCCCTCCCCACAATCCCCCTCCCCCAAGTTGTAAAGTTCATTTCTAAGATAGCGTCTAGTGAATATCACTGTTACATTGGTTCACCCTTTGTCCCACTGTTTCTGTGATCCCCCTTCCCTTCCCTGAATCCAATAAACTTATGTACAAGACAATGGATATAGAAATCAAAAACAGTGTCTACTGGGAATAAACCAAAGGGGGGAAAATAATGAAAGAAAAAGGAAACAAGTGCAAACAATACACTGAAAAAAAACACATCCTCTTGTTTCCATTTCTTGGAGTTCATTTCAATAAGCATCATTTTAGATGATCATATGGAGGCATCAAAAGAGGGGAATAAACCAAGGTGGGTAAAATAAAGGATGAAAGAAAATGGAAATAAGTGCAAACAGTACACTGAAAAAAAAACCCTCTTGTTTCCATTTCTTGGAGTTCATTTCAATAAGCATCATTTTAGATGATTGTATGGAGGCATCTTTTTGAAATCTAATCTTGAACGTGACATCCTAGCTGGCACTTTGGCTAGAGATGAGGCACCATGTCCAGGCCATCTCCTAGTGGAGGAATAACATGAATAACCAGAGCATGAATAACAGACACTAGAGTTCACCAGGAGCAAATTAGAAGCCATCTGCCACAGTGTTCCAATAGTGACAATGACCTACATGTGTTGGGTGACTGTGTTTTATTCTGACTGTCACAACTACTCTGTTGTTCCTTCCTCTCCAGCCTTGCTTCACCTTACCCAGTTCATAGGCATCTCTCACCAGACAACTGTCAAAATCTTTCAGTTATTTTTTTCTGACCTTGCGTGTTCCTTTATCCATTCGTGTCTTATTTCTGGATTTGTCACTGAGGCAAGAATGGCGGTGGGCAGTGAATCTACTTTCAGTCCTGTCCATGTCCCCAGTCGTTACACTCCAAGTCAATGATGAGCCCTGCACACCTGCTCTGGGTGGACGGAGCAGCAGGTGCAGTCCA
Organism: Dipodomys ordii; assembly: GCF_000151885.1. Classification (NCBI taxonomy): domain Eukaryota; kingdom Metazoa; phylum Chordata; class Mammalia; order Rodentia; family Heteromyidae; genus Dipodomys; species Dipodomys ordii. The sequence goes on from NW_012267229.1 coordinate 20,929,441, forward strand.
GAGGACAGGCTGGCTGAGTGATAGTGGGAGCTTTGCTGAGGAGTCTATGAATGTCAGTCAATGGAACGTCCGGGACTGGAATATAGGCTCAAAGCAGAAACAGGTCGTCAAGTGTGACTGCTTAATGGTGGGTGAGGGACTCAGGAAGGTGAATGGGGCCCCCAAATTCCATTCTCGAATGCCATTTCTACAGCTATGCCTCAGAACCAGGGCAACACTTGTTCCCCTGGGCCCTGTTTTAGCCCCTGGGAGGCGGGGATGCAATCTGGTCAGTGCTGCCTCATCAACCGTTGGTATTGGTGCCTCTTTCTTACAAGCTTTCTAATGGGGCAGAGATTGAGGGGTGTACCAGGAGGGGGGGTCTCCTGAGATCTCCCAAGTAGCAATAAGAAACCTGTCCCTATGGTAGGACATGTCTTGCTGGATTCTCCTTTCTTGATCACTTAAATACCTTGCCCTACTTTAAGAAAGCACAGAATAGTGGAGATAATACAGGCCCCAGAGCAGGCAATTCTTTTTTTTTTTGGCCGGTCGTGGGGCCTGAACTCTGGGCTGGGCGCTGTCCCTGAGCTCTTCAGCTCAAGGTGAGCGCTCAACCGCTTGAGTTACAGCGCCACTTCTGGCTTTTTCTGCTTGTGGGGTGCTGAGGAATCGAACCCAGGGCCTCAACCACTGAGCCACCTTCCCAGCCCAAGAGCAGGCAATTCTTAAGATCAGATTCCAGGTTCCTCGCTGATTAGCTGAGCCTCTTTGGGAAGTTACCTAACTGCTCCCAGCCTTGTTTTCTTTGCGGGTAAAATGAGAACAGCCGGGCTAATCTCATAACTGGGCGAGAGCTCTCACAGATGCTACAGCGTAGTGCCTATCTCATGGTAGGAATTCTGGGATGAGAAATCAGGGAGAACACACAGGAGACTGCAGAGGGTCCCTGGAGAGATGCGTTCTCCACCCACACAGGTGTTGAGGATCGGCTCAGGCCCTCTGGTGATGAGAAATAAGGAACTGGCAGGAAAAGGCTCTGCCTATTCTTTAGAGATGTCTTTGGAGAAGCACAGAGTGTGAAGAATAACAACAGCTGACATTTATTTCAAGTACCTTATTTGTATTAACTCAAGCTTCACAATGCTAGGAGGGAGGCATTCTTTTCTGTCACTCCGATTTACACCCTCAGGAACTGAATTAGGTAAGCCACTTACTCAGAGCTGCCCAGGTATGGGGCAGTTCAGTGCCTGTGTTCATCATTATGTGACTCTCTCTCTCTCTCCCCCCCCTCCCAAACAGTATGTTCACTTCTCATCCCATCGAGAGTTTCCATACTCAGCTGATGTCCCTGTTGTCTTTCTAGACCCAGAATTTCAACCTTCCAACATATCTGGAAACAAATGGTGGGCCCTATCTTATTGAGACTCAAGATGCTGGAACTCAGATAACCTATTGCCTGCCTTAGTACACATGACTATAGATTACTGTCATTCTAGCACCATGCATAATCTTGGTCAGTGACCTAGTTGTGAATTTAACGTTGGGCACCTAGGATGTGGCAGGGTAGGTGGTCTTCTCCCGTGATCAAGGGACCCAGTCCCTTCTAGGTGCCCTGATGTGCTGAGAGCCTAGTGGAAAGACGGATGTTTCGGGAAAGCAGAGTCTAAGTCTAAACTATGAAAAGCTTTCCATCTCTTAGAGCTTTCCTACTGGAGTAGGTGAGTTTCCTGCCCTTAGAGAACCTCAACTCAGCCAGAATGGTCACTTGGTGAGGGTTTTGTAGAGGGGGATAAAATATCTGGGTTGTGGAGGTGCCCATTATGTAGTTCAGGTTCTGTCCAGTCCCCGGGAATTAATGTTCAAGAGGAACCTGAATGTAACACGCGGATATCAACACAAAGCAAGACCTCCTTAAATCTTGTGACTGCAAATCAGTGTGAGGAAATAGGGTGTTTCTTGGATTTTCAACCACTGGGCTGGGTGTTAAAGGCACTGCTGACTTGTGATGGAGAACTGGGTTGTAGCTCACATTTGAAGGGACCCCCTGCAGCTACAGAAATCACTCTGTGGAGTAGACAAAGGATGGTGGCTGGCAGCCTGTGGTTTGCAGCCTCTCCAGGGGAAGTCGGCATCCCAGGAATGGTTGTTACCTGCCACTTGGACAGGAAATGTCGCAGACGAAGCCTTGTTTTTGTTTCTTTTTTTCCTTATGGCTGGAATTAAAGTTCAGAGGCAGCTGCAAGGAAATCAATACTGAGCTGCTAAACCCTTAATGAACGACAGCAAAAGGCTGATGGTGTTGCCTAAAACAGCTTCCCCCCGCCCGCCCCCCAAAGCTGCTTGTCTGGGGTGAGAATGTTAACAGGAATTGATTGAGTTCGCTGAGGTGTGGTTTCCAGGGTGCTGTCTGGATGCGCAGAGAAAAGCACAGGGACCCAGAAGCAGTTGCCATGGGTTCAAGTGTTGCTTGGCAGATGAATCACCTTGTTGTCCCTGGCAAGTTGCGAATCTTAGCAATCTGAGAGTTTAGTCTGGACGCTTGTCTGGAGCCTCCTCCCCGCCCCTCCCACTTCCCCTTTGTCGCGGGATCCTCTGGCAAAGGATCAATAACTAGACTGGAGACAAAGTTCCCGCTTTAACAGTGATTGAACAAGTACACCAAGTCCAAATTCAAGGGCCCATGGGAGAAAGAGGGCTGGAGAAGGTTGCTCAGGCGGCTGGGATTAACTAGGTTTCTGGTTTTCAAGTCACATTTGCTTAAATCTGAGTTGTTGTGTGTTTTTTTTTTTTAACCAAACAAATCTATAACTCTGTGGAGAGAACGGCACCACTTGGCTGAAAGGAGAGTAATGGTGCACTTGAAAAGCCTCCCAAGAAAATCACTGGGACACTTAGTCCCATACAAAGGAAAAGGAGTTTTTAATGTCAGTAACCTGACAGGATACCTGGAGGGCAGAGAGTAGCAGCTGGGTGGGGCAACAGCACAGTTTTATACGGCTGGGTTCACACCGAATGTCAGAGTGGGAAACTGCGTTAAGGACAGGGTTAATAGTTACAGTTGGAACTGCACAAACAAGGGAGAGGGAAATTGCATGCCATTTGAGATTGCAGCTACCTGTGCCCTGATTTCAGGGAAAGGCAGATCTAAGGAGGAGGAAAGACTTAACAGCAATGGAGTTCAGTCAATGTTACGTTCTGAACAATTCCTGCAACCAAGCCTCTTCCCGAGAAGGCTGGAAGTGTGGATAGCGGATTTTCTTCCTCAGGGCCTAGGAAGGATCTTAAAGCAGTGAGGGGAAGGCATGCTAATGATGCCTCTAGAGAGTGTGGATTCATTTTCTCTGCCCATTAAAATATTAAAAAGGCAGAAAGGTGTTTAAGGTAAACAGAGTAAGTTTATTCAAAAGTAAAGACCAGGAAAGGGAAAGAACCAGGTGCTGGTGGCTCATGCCTATAATCCTAGCTACTCAGGAGGCCGAGATCTGAGGCTCATGATTTAAAGCCAGCCCGGGAAAGAAAAGTCCCTATAAGACTCTTATCTCCAATTAACCACTCAAAAACTGGAAGTGGAGCTGTAGCTCAAAGTGGTAGAGCTCTAGCCTTGAGCAAGAGCGCTCAGGGACAGCACTCAGACTCTGAGTTCAAGCCCCACAACTGACAAAACAATAAATAAATAAAAAGAAAGGAAAGAAAGTGAGAGGAGACCCATGGAGGCCCGTGGAGGGCAGTTTCTATCCCACAGAACTCCTCCAGCTTCTCCTCCCCTGGCAGTTCTCTGATTGCTTGATGGCTTGTGCACACACCACCCTACTAGCTCTTTTCACTGGATGAGCAGGCACGCAGGGCATTATGGGAAGAAGCAGCAGCACTGGAGTAGGAACTCACATAGTAGGGAAAGAAGAAGCCTTTGAGCAAGAGCCTGGGGGCATTGTGAGAACAAAAAGCACCATGCTGTGACACAGAACTAAATTTCCATGATAAACCTTAGACATTTCGAGGCCAACCAAGATGAGCTGGTCACAATAAACTCAAGTCTAGGAAGCTTGAGCCCCTTTCCCAATGTCTGAGGCATGGTGGTGGTGGTAGTGGTGGTAGTGGTGTTAAGTGGATTAATTAGATAGGAACAAGAGTGAGTTATCATGTTCTTTTAAATCCTTTCTGCTAAAATTGGGCCAACAAATGTGCTCATCTGCCTGGGTTACATGCAGGATGACCTGCCAGTGATTGAAATGGGGTTTAGCAGGGAACAGAAGGCTTTGTTAGAAAGCTATACTCTTTGCTGAGATGCCAGAGAAATCTAATTTTCTATGATTCTCTTTAAAGGAGTTTTCTTATACCTAAGTTGGACATGAGTATAAAGCTAAGCTTTTTTTTTATTGTTATTTTTATAAGCCATGTGGCACATAGGCTAGCATCTTTATAGGCATTGCTTTGTCTTGCTCACTGGCTGTTAAACTTTAAGAGCAGGGACAGCTTATTAAAAAAAAAAAGATGTTTGTGAGACCTGGCATGGATATCACGATTCCATGTGTTCCAGGAGGGACTCACTGCTTGCATCTGGGTGACCTGGTTACATCATCCTTTTCCTTGGTTCTCCCTGACTTGTGATCACCTCCTTGTCTGTAAATCATCCCTCAGAGATGACCCCCTCAGCTCTGGAATCAACTCAGACTCTAGTCAGGCTGATTAAGTTGTTTGGGGGCTGGCTTTGGGTCCCTGACAGCCTTCAGTCCTGCCACACTTGGCTTTTTGCAGGGACTCCAGAAGCCCTGCTTTATATAATCCAGCTCACTGTGCGGTTGCTGCTGACCACCAGCCCTGTGTGACTCCTCTTCCTACCATGTCTTCCAAGGCGCACTTCCTTCAGCCTTTCCTTCAAGGTTTTTCGTTCAGGCATCTTCTCCTAGAATGGTGCCCCTGATTGTCCCACAGACTCTACCCACTTCAGGTGTGTTTCCCTCAGTCTCATTTGACTAACCCATCAAGCTTTTCATTTCCTGCTGTATTCAGAGGAACCCTTGGCCTCCTCATCCCCCCACCCTATGCCCTCCCATCCCCCATTCCACTTTCCCCCTGGATAAGACTGGCTCCTGTCTGCTATCACAAGGACTCTACAGGTGCTTGTTGAAATCACCTGGACCACAGGGCAGGAGGAGGTGCTGCTGTTAGTTTGACCTTGGCTCTGTGAGCTGCCATCAGCTATCTGTAGCACTAGAGACTGTGGAACAGAGGAACTCAGCCATATTGCAATCATCAGTTTCAATTGTCATGATGAGACAGGATTAGGGAATAGCAAACTGCCAGCCTGGCTTATTCTGAGGGCTAAATTGGGAACAAGATTGGCAAGCTGTAGATGAGGAGTGGGGGGAGAGAAGACCGAGTCTTAGAGAACCTATGATAATTTGGGAGTAACTCGGGTTTGTGTGTGGTGTGGCTGAAAGTTAAAGGCAGAAGACTTTGGATTTGGAGGGTAACAGCGGCTCTTGCAGGAGAGGCCTGCTGGCAGAATGGAACTCCTTCACAGACCTCCTCTCAGTTTGTGTGTCTGGTCATGTGCTCCTATAAACTACTGAGCTGCCCAGATGACACAGATAAGTCATGTGTACATAGTAGTACTGCTGGTTTAAACAGACCTAGTGCATAGCGTCTATATAATTAGCAATGACACTAATTTATGTATTTACTGTACATTTCTGATTACCATTATTTAAGAGTGTGCTCTTACCAATGTAAATTCTCATAGGACGGTACGCCATCTCAGCAGCAGCCCCCTGTGTCTCCAGTGTTGGCTTTCGTCTCTTGCTGCTTTGTTTGTCGTGGCCCTAGGAGCATCATGTATGGATCCAGTAGGCTCTGCCACGTAGGTGTCTATAAATGTATTTCATGATGTATGCTGTAGCAGGTGTTGTCACTAGATTTCTAGAAACAGACTCTGTAACATTTTCTTCATAAGGTATGACCTCGTGACACATTTCTCAGAATATTTCCTGGTCATTAAGTGTCAGACGTATGACTTGCATGGAAAACTGGTTTAAAATAAATGTATGATAACAGAAGCCTCATGTTACCATTTGGCACAGAGTCAGAAAAAAATATGGGATGAATGATGGAGGGCTATCCTCAAAATACCATGTGCCCCTTACTTTCCATAGCTGCTTTCTGGCTACTCTGCCCTAATCTTCTAAGTCAGCATGTCTTCCTCTATCCTGGTTCTTTGCTAGTCCAGGAACATGAGCCCCAGTTTTTGTCTTCTCTGACGCCACCATCTTTCTTGTCTCTGGAACTGCTGGGGTTTCAGGTCCTTCTCCGGGACAAGGGCTTGGATTCTGCCCTCTCACCTCCAATTCTGGGATTATTTATATGCCTTGCAGCTGCTAGACTGTGGTTTGCTGTGTTTGAATCTTCCCCCTTGGGTCCATTTTGGCATTAGTGCTGTGGAAAAACCATCTCTGTTGGCCTCTTTGTGGGAACCCAGAACTCGTGAGGAGGACAAGGAATGCTTACAATTGCTGGCCTCAGTGCCCAGGCCCACCATGATTTTTTTCTTCCTTTCTTTTTGAACTCAGAGCCTGGGCACTATCCCTGAGTTTTTGCTCATGGCTTTTATGCTATCATTTGAGCCACAGCTCTATTCTAGCTGGTTAATTGGGAGATAAGAGTCTCAAGGATTTCCCTGCTCAGGTTGGCTTTGAACCCCAATGCTCAGATCTCAGTTTCCTGAGTAGCTAGGATTACAGGCGTGAGCCACTAGGGCACAGCTTCCAACATGAGCTTCTATTTCTGGTTGTCTTTTACCATTGGGGTCAGAATGGCTGTGTGTGATGGTACAACACCAGAAAGGCCAAGACAGGAGGCTCTTGAGTTCAAGGTCAGCCTGCAGTACATAGTATGCTGCTGCCTTAGAAGAAGCCCATCTGGAGTCAGAATTATACCTGTTGCTTTCCTAGGTGAGCCAATGGTAGCCTTCTCCTTATCTGATAGCTGGAATACCCCATATTTATAAAACAAAGTCTGAAGTTTGCTTTAACAAGGAGCCACAGAAATGAGTTTCTAGGTGTCTAGCAAGGGAGACTCACCTATGGTGAATGCTATGTCTATGTGTGTATATGATATATAACCTGTGTGTAGAGTATGTAAATGGGGTATGTATGTCATGTAAACATATGTGTGAGATAGCATGTATAAACATGTGATACACATGCATGCATGTTGTGTGTGGTTTGTATAGTGCATAGTCTCCATAGGACATTCACAAGTATGTGCTGTGTGTGTACACATTATATATGTGCATGTTCGTGGTACATAATATATGTGTATATGTGTGAAGGGTGTGCAAACATTACATGTAGGTGTGAGTAATGCATGGCATATAGTTATATGTGCACACATGGCCCATCCATGTATAGGGTGTGAATGTAGGAAGTCCTGAGGCCCAGGCCAGCCAGGGTGGGGACAGGTGTGCTGCCCTCTGAGCAGGACATGGTCTGAGGAAGAAGAGGGAACTGAGGCCTCTAGTGGAGCTGCGACAGGGAGCCACCAAATCCAGATGTTCCAGATGAACATCTGGATGTGTGGGGCAGCTACAGAGCTAGCTGAGACAGAAGTTCCCCTTAGGGACCAGACTAGACATGGGGTTGCAGGTCCTTTCCAACGCTGTGTGGGCTCAGCCAGCTGACTTGAATCACAGCTGTGAGGCAGCAGTTCCGTGACGCTGCCTTTGCTGGCCCTGCGTGAAGTGCCGTGTCTCTGAATATTGACACAGCGGCTGTGCGAAGTGCCAAAGAAAAGATATACAAGTCGGACACCAGTCCTAGTCCATGAAAAACACCCATAAGAACCAGCAGTTGGGGAGGAGGAGGAGAAAGAAATGGGCTGGAAGGGAGGGAGGCAAGAAGGGAAGGAGGGGAAGAAGTCCTCTTGGGCTGAGCTGGAGCAACAAAGGGAGCTCTCTCTTGCTTGGAATGATGAGGATGATGGTGCCTTGGATTTAGGAGAGATGGTGTGTGACTTGTTCTGACTCCCACTAGCTAAAGCTTGGATCTTGGAGTGATTATTACAGTAAAGTGAATTTGGAGCCTGCTTTGGGTCTTCCGGCTCCCCAGCTGCTTCCCCATCCACCTATCTTCCCCACCTAGGCCTTCAATCAGTTTCCTCCAAGAATCGATCATTCTGACAGTCAGCCTCCCTTCTCTTCTAGATCCTACACTTCTGGGAGCACTATCTTAGGTCATTTGGGAGACAAGAGTCCTCTTCGTTCACTAGCAGATTTTTTTTTTGTCATGTTAGCAAATTTGATATAGATGGCGGCAAATGCCGGAGGATAAAATATTGTAATCAGGAGAATGTCTCCCTCTTCCTCACCCCGCCACCCCCCCTGCAATTTCCCTGACTGAATCTGATGCTCACCAATTTCCGTGGAGTCAGCAGATGAATGGATGGCTTTTGCTAATGCTTTGCTGGGAATGATAGAATGTGTGGCAGGAATAACCCTGCGGGCACCCAAGAAAACGGAAACAGGAATAGCTCATAACATTGAAGAGACGGAGAAGGAGAAAGGTGGTGGCCAAAAATGAGAATGAACTGGAGACCTGCTTGCTGCAGCTCTGCCTACCACGATCAGAACCAAGTCCTTGTTCAAGTTCTAACATCCAAAAGCTGGCAATAGCAACTCAGTCTTGTATGTCATCCTCACCTCCAGTTTCGAGCCCCGGGATCCTTTCATCTCACACATCGCCATCACGGCCATGCTCATGAACTCCCTCACTCTCACACCTCCCAGGCTCCCTACTGCCCATTAAATCTTGTGCAGAGATCACAGTCTAGTCTCAGAGGCTCTTCATGAGATCATTCCATCTCCAGTAACCCCATTTTGGATAACCTTGCCTTTGGCTAACTGTGTGATGAGACATTCCTAACTATGGTTTTATGACTTTTGCTGAATTGTACAAATGTCCTTATCTTCCATCATGGCCTTTGGAAATCCCATCCCATTTATTCTCAGAGTGCTCAGCTAAAGTCCTTAACTTTATGAGGCTGACTTTTCAAAGTCCACACCAGATGCTTCTGATTTTTTTCCTTTTCCTTTTCCGTGTGTGTGTGTGTGTGTGTGTGTGTGTGTGTGTGTGTGTGTGTGTGTTAGGGCTTGAACTCAGGCTCAAACTCTGGGCTTTACCACTTGAGCCACAACTTCACTTCTGGCTTTTTGCTGGTCAACTGTGCATAAGAATCTCACAGACTTTTGTGTCTGGGTTTGCTTCCAAGTTCAATCCTCAGATCTGAGTCTCATGAGTTCCTAGGATTATAGATGTGAGCCTCCAGTGCCTGGCCAAGATGCTTCTTGAAGCCTGTTTTTATCTTTATGCGCATGCCTGCCTTCTGCCATCAGACTGTGCACCTGTGAGGGCAGAGTCAGATTTCCTTCTATCTCCACTGTGGTCTGTCCTGTTTCACAGTGACAGATGCAACTCGAGCTGAAGTTGGCTGAGCTACAGTAACTGCAAAATATACTACCTGTTCTGGTGAAGTTCATGGGTACGTCAGTTTGGTGCAGGGTGCACATCTGTACAAACCTGCTGTCAAGATGCAGAAGCGATGAGGGTCTGATTCGTGTGGGAATCAGCCTGCTTCCTGTGGGTCTCTCTGTCACTGCTGGTCAGTGTATCTGCTTTTGCTATGTGAGAACCTCAAGTTCTCAGTGGCTTCTCAGAAACATTTATTTCTTGCCTGTAGGAGTGCAGGTCAAGCTGTACATACCACAGAATTCACCAGCAGCCTACTGAGAGGCCAAAACATGGAAGAGTATGTTTGCCAGATAAGCATGGCTCTCTGCACACATTTCCTCACCCAGTGGCATTTACAGGAACGCCATCCGTTTATCTCTTACCAGCCTGTCTCCACAAGGATGTGGAAATCGCTTAGATTAACTCGTTAAATCCATCAAAATGGTATTTGTTAAAATGAGACTTTACATGTGGACCACATAAATATTCATAACCTCCTGCCTGTGCCCAAGCACAGACCGCTGTTTCTGCCAGGACAAAGTATACGCAGGGATAGAATGCAGAATTCATCATTCACCTGACACTGGGCAGGGTGCCTCGGAGCAGCTTTCCACCAGGCAAGGGTTCTTCTCAGTGGCAGCTGCCACCCCCTTTCCTGTCCTCTGCAGAGCTAGCTCATGGCCTACTTTCCCGCTGCTCCCAGCACACTGAGAGCTGGTTTATCCATCAACTCGTGTCCTTTTTTGCAGGAGCAAGAAATCGATAGAAATTGATTTGAAAATGTCAAACCTTATCAACTGTCAACTGTCACTCCCAGACAGATATTTTATGGATGGTGTGGATGTTTGATCTCAGCAAGGCCCTTTTTCTGGCTCTAGCAGTGGTCAGCATCCCAACTGCAAACATCCTGCAGGGCCTATTACAGAGGCAATTGGTTAAGGTTGTAGGTGCAGGACCTGAAATGCCTGGCGTTAGATCCTGGCCCTATTTTAGGAATTCTGTGTGGCTTTGAGAAAGGTTTAATTTAACTTCTCTGAGCCTCAGAAGTTTTTGTGTGCTTTAGAAGAAAGAATAAGAGGGCATCTCATGGGGTTGTAGGTATCAAATGATAACCACTAAGGCAGTATGGAGGATATTATATGCACACATAAGTATGAATCACCTATTAGTCATATATCACTTTGCTGGGCAGGAGGCCCCTAAACAAGGCTGTTTAGATTAGGAAGGAATCCACAGACAAATGACGCCACATGGAAACATCATGATGCTGGAGTCTCAGGTTCTGAGTTTGAATCTCTACTCTGCCACTTACTCATTTTCCCCTTGGAAGTCATTTTTCATCTATAAGGTAGAGACAAAACTCAGAGTGACTGACAAGCAAGCTTGTGATGTATTTCTAGTTAGGCATGATTTTGAGGCTAGGAATACACAAGGCCTGGACTAGCAATTTTATAATACCCACTAAAGGTCACTCTGTGATACTGAGCGGTACAGGCTAAATGTCACTTGTGTAGGATAGAGACAGACTTGGAATGAAGAGGGACGTGTTGGGCAGGGATTGTTAGGGAAGGTTTTCTGGGAAAGGTGAGGGTAGAGCTGGCTTTGCAGGCACTGGAGAGGCCGTAGAGCCATCCTGACCTTGAGAGGCAGGACTAACACAGAGCAAACACAGGAAGGAAGAAGTTCAGCACAGGCCTTTATTGCTCAAAGGGAAATGATGACATGCCTTTGGAAGCTAAGGGAGCATCCAGATTATGGCAGTCAGATATGTCACCAGATCAGGGTGCTAGACATTAGCTGGCCTCTGAGAAGGGGTGCAGCTCAGAGGGGGTGAGAATAGAGGCCACACACAAAGTAGAGGGCTCATTGCCATTGGCTGGGGAAAAAATAGCCACGACTTGAACTAGGGTGATAGAAATGACATTGGAGAAAGGCAGGTAGGCACAAGGGCTTTGTGGTGGTGGAGTTGACAGGACTTGCTGATTTATTTAACCAGTTTATTAATTCAGGTGTTCAAGGATCTGGGGAATATAGCAGTAAACAATATAAGCAAAAAAAAAAAGTGCTTACACAGCTTAAGTACCTGTGCAAGGTGGAAGGCAGGAGAAGGAGAAGAGTAATGAGGACAACGCTCAGGTTTCCTGCCTGAGGGGATGGAGAGAGATTTGCTTTATGATGTGATTTTTAAGGCCCTGTGTCACACATTGTTAAGGTGTATCATCTGGCCTCAATGACTCCAGTTCCTCTTTTCCTCTGGGAGGCTCTGGATCCTCTTTGGCTCCCATGAGCACTCTCTTCTCCATCACTTGCATCTGAGTGCTAGTGATTAAGGGGACCAATAGGAGTGAATTCTCAGGGCCTGTATTGATGTGCTCACATGGACACTATATACCGTTCCTCCTCTGGACCTGCACAGCTCCAACCTCTGAGCTAGATCCCCAGGGTGCTAGGCTTTAAGGTTTCTTCTTGTTGTACTCTGCAAGGTGTATTCATAGCCAATGAAGCTCACTGTTCTCTTTTAGGCTTACAGCCTCCTCTCCATAGCTCCATTGGTGCATCTACCTATTAAAACAAAGGCCCCAACAGGCAACTGTGGCTCATGCCTGTCATCCTAGCAACTCAGGAGGCTGAGATCTGAGGATTGAAGTTCAAAGCCAGCCTGAGCAGGAAAGTCTGTTTGACTCTTTATCTCCAATGAACCATGTGAAAACCAGAAGCAGCACTGTGGCTCAAAGTGGTAGAGCACTAGCCTTGAGCAAAAAAGCTGAGGGACAGTGCCCAGTCCCTGAGTTCAAGCCCCATGACTGACACAAAACCAAACCAAACCAAGCCAAAAAACCCCCAAAGGCCCCACTTGGAGCCAAGCACTGCCCGAGGACCACACCTGTAATCCTAGCTACTGAGGAGGCTGAGACCTCAAAAATCTCCATTCAAAGCCAATCTGGGCAGGAAAGTCCTTGAGACGCTTATCTCCAAGTTATTACCAAAAACTTGGAAGTGGAGATGAGGCTCAAGTAGTAGAGCACCAGCCTTGAGTGGAAAAGTTAACAGGCAATGCTCAGGCCCTGAGTGGCCCTGAGTGGCCCTGAGTCCAAGCCTCACTACTGGCGCGTGCGCGCGCGTGCACGCGCGCACACACACACACACACACACACGCACGCGTGCGCATGCACGCACACACACACACACACAGAGCCCTGCCTGGACAGTTGAACTGGCTTCCTGTACTTTCTATACTATGCAACCTTGTTTTGCTGACCAGGCAATGAAATGGATGGAAATGAAAGAGGGTCAAGCTCTAGAGGAAAATATAATTAGGACAGGTAGAGAAATTTTCAGCAGAGTCTGGAGTCCACCTGATGAGGACACTCCATCTAAACTCTATGCTTGAGACGCCCTTTGGGAGATGGCTGGTGCTTTTTTGAGCATCTAGCACCAGCTGGTGAGCTACCTTCACCTTCCTGCGGGGAGAATACATAGAAGAGGCCTCTCACTTAGAATTACAAATGATCTTGGTGAACATAATTTCAGCAATTACTGATGTTCAGTAATTATGCTAATGCTGACTCACAGAGGGCTGTTATTTGCTCAGCATGTTCTGTGCATATTGTCTCTTTACCTGACTAGCAGTGTTTTCTTACTGCACTTATGGTTTGCTTGTCATGTTAAGTAATGTTTGCGTCTTTGGGCTTGTCAAGACACTAGGACTAGAGCTGAAGTTTTATTTCCATGCCCACCCACTTCCAAGCTTCTCTTGGAGGCTTCCCCAGGAGAAAGCAAGGAACAGGGAAAACATGGGAGGGAAGTAGAGAAAGGACAATGATGCAGTTATAGTTCAGAGGTGAAGGGAGTTGCACAGAGGTGTGAGAACTGAGACTGGTGTGGGCCCTTCTCTCGTCTCCTCCATTTTTGAAAAGAACATAACCACAGTGCTTTGCTTGGCTTGAACTAGTTGAGTACATTCTGGAAAAGAGCTCAGAGGTCATTACTTAGAAGTTCTTTAAAGTGTAAGCGCTGGACCTGCCTGTGCATCGTCATAACTAGGGAACTTGTCACAAATTCTTGGATCCCACCCAGCCTGTTGAATTGGAAGCTTGTGAATTTCTGTGGTTCAGCACTGTTGTGTTTCCACAGCCTTCCTGGCGATTGTGACACATGCCTGAATTTGAGAATTGTATGCTAGTTCCTTTACTCACAGTATGGACCACTGATGAGCATCATGTAGGAGCTTGTTTCCAAGGCAACATCTCAGGCCACACCTAGGCTTACTGAAGTGTTACTAATTCTAGTCTGAATGCTTCCATTTACTGTGGACAAGAGACAGAATGTCTTGGTAGGTGTTCTAATTAGTGGTAGAGCCTGACTTCTATTGTTCCTACTAATTTAAAAGCTAACATTTATTTATGGATTAGATGCCTACTGAGGTCACTGCTTTAAAGCTACATTTGGTTAAAGAGAATTTACTGTATGCCCAGCATTGACTCTGGGTTTTTATGATTAATTCTTACCATATCCCTATGAGGTAGATATGGAAGAATATACTTATCTAGAATGAATGTTTGACAGATGAGTCAAGGCAGGTAATTACAAAAAAATATAAATAATGCAAATATCTAATTTTAATCCAAACATACAGTCACGTGATTATTCATAGATCTTTTCTGATGTGGGGACCAAGGCTTTTTCTTCTGTTTTAAGTTTATACCTATGTTATGGCACTTAGTTTGACTTTCTTTGATGCTGGCAGGAATTAACATAGCACTGACGAAAGGTGGGGACAGAATCCTTCTAGAATTTGGTTTTCCCCAAACTTTTCTTTTTCTCAAACTCCTGGTTCTATAGGACTAAAACAAAACAAGTAATTAGCATTGTCCAAAATATTCAAATATGCTCCACATAGACCACATTTATGTATAACAGTGAAATCAGTACTGTTACCAGGTTACTCATATAATTTGTATAAAGAGGCTTGGAACCAACACAGACATAAATAACTCTTGTCAGACACACTCATTCATAACTCAACATTAAAAAAACTTAACTCAAACATATTCATAACTCAACATGAAAGACTCCACTTGCTAACACACTCATTCATACTACAAGTGAATGAGTTAGTGAAGGCCTTGCTGGTCCTGAGAATTCTATGCTATGAGCCCTGTTCAGCCTGTCCTACAGAGAAAATGGACAATGTTAGCTAAATGGCTAACCAATAAGCTCTTAGTCTGTGTTGTCAATATCTTTGGGACACTGAGAAAGACTCAGTACTCTTCCCCAAATCAGACAGCTGGACAGAACTGGATGCTGGCAGCCTGAGTTCAGAGCCCAGATGTATGCCTCTGATTATCCTTTTAGGGAGATCGGCATCCTTTTATCCAGAAAAAAGTACAAATACTTCTCTCTTGATGTAATTATGAATATATCTCACAATACACGCTTCTCTCTATGCTGGCCCCTGACTTATATATCTACATTGGTGATAGAAGTTGGTGTTCCTGATGGATGGAGCCACCAAAATGAATACAGAATTGACTTAACTATCCAAGCATCAATATCCCCGACTAAACATCCTCCACCTCATGGTGGAGGGCCACATAATGAAGTACAGTGCCTTGGAAAGGGGAGTCATTTACATAGAAAGTTTGGTTGAACATCCACCAGCAATGGGTATTTCTCCTTCCTCCACCATAGCACCCACTTTCCTACATATACCTCTTATTCCAGGAAGTGTGACACAATCTTATTCACTATGGTCCTGCTTCTGTTTTGTTTTTTTTTCTTGGTATTTTTTTAAATGATCATATCTCTTTCTGTGGCACTTGTTGCTGATGATTTGACTTCTGGTTTCTGTATGTGAAATGGGGATAAGAACAGTCCTTGTCTATACAAGATGCAGGGCACCGGAATCATTTGGGGAGGGGAAGGGAAAGAACAAAATGCTTAAATAGGGATACAGGTTGACCCATTGTAACAATGAGATGTACAAGACACTGTGTTGTAAATGAACTTTACAACTTGTGGGGAGCAGGGAGGGAGGAGTTGGAGAGGTGGGGAGAGAAGGGATGGTAGGGGAAAAACAAAGGAGAAGGTAATAATGCTCGATAGGAAATGTACTCATTACCTTACTCTTGTAACTGTAACCCCTCTGTACACTATTTTTATAATAAAAAAGTGTTAAAAAAAAGAATAGTTCTTATCTACCTATTACAGTAGCAGAAGTGTCAATGAGAAATGCTTGGCCCAGCACCTAGCACTTGTAAATGTCGGCTATTGACTTTCCAATCCCTCTTCGATGGGGAAATGATGATAGGGCTAATTAGACATAACTGAGAGAAACCATTCTAGTCCATTTCTTTTTGCCCTCCATTATCATACCAGCCGCCCGCCCCCAGGAGCCAGAACACAGTAAACGCTCTATAAATATTTGTGGAAAGTTGAATAGCTGCATCTCAGGTTAGTGTTTTTCACTGATCTGCCTCTAAACTCATGATGACCTGTGTTATAAAGATGGTATCCTTTTCATGCTTTGGTTGTTTCAAAGAATTCTCAGTCTATTTGTTGTTGTGTATGGTCCTCATATTGTAAAGTACTGAATTTTTTTCAGCTATGTTTTCAAAGGGTCTTATGTCCCTCTAATAGCCTTAGAAAAAATGCCTGCAGACAATTGCTTTGGAAATGGCAAATGGCTTATGTGGTTTGCTGCTTTTTTTTTTTGCATCTGAGGGCCCTGTGATCTAAGGTTTATGTCTCTTGGTTGTCTCTGGGTCCCATGGTGAGTTCATAGCCCCTAGCTTTTGGGAAGAAACAGTAACATGTAGATTTGACTTCAACTCATAAAACCTCAGCTGTGTGTCCTGGGTCTTTCATGCTATGGAGAATGGAGGGGAACTTGGCAGTGGGAAGGCTGGCTAAGGCAGACGCAGGTGTTCTTCCAGACCGTCCTGGAGGAGAAGGAGGATGGAGGAAAGTATCCCCCACAACTTGTAAGCCTGTTGCTAAGTGTCTTGATGGGTTTTTGGCCTGGAGTTGTCTGAGAGAGGGCCAAGACTCTGCATCCTGGCGAGGTAAATATTTGTGCAGCCATGTGAGATCAGTACAGTTCTTTCTACCTCAGGTATTTGTGCCAAATGCTTTCCAAATGCTCCATCACAACCTAGATCTATTCTTCTGCCTTCCACTCTGTCCTCCTTCTAGGAGGCTGTCTCTTAGGGGTTACACCATCCGGTTCCTATACCCTCTGTCTTTAGCCAGGTGGCTTCAGACAACTGGACCTGTGGCAGGTGACCCAAAGTGGAGAGAGATCTGGAGAGTGTGTCCATGTAGGAAAATTACACCAGGCTGTTCTCTAGAAGTTCAGTGTACCTCCTAACATAGCCTCTTTTGAGAGACTGTCTCCTCCTACCTCTTTATCTGTTTGGAAGGGGAAGGACCATGCTATTACTAACCCTGAGAATCTCTCTGGAAAAATTAAACCAGGGAAATTTACATATTCAAAATGGCAGATGAGGCCTCTGCATTATCCCTTAAAGCTTCCCCAAGACCTGCCCGCACCCTTGTCAATGGTCTCTTTACAAGATCCACCTCCACTTGTCCCCGTTACATGCCATGTTGTTCAGTGTCTGAGGGAAGATGAGGACACCGTACCTGGAAGATAAATGTCCATGGGAAATCAAGCAGGCTTCTTGTCTATGTAAGAGGTGGTTTCAGTTGTAAGCAACAGAATACAGTCCTGGCTTATTTAAGCAGAAAAGGAATTCATTTGATGCAGTATTGGCTAGCAGACAATTCGGAAGGCCGAGAACCAGGTAGCAACCAAAAGAACATTATGATTGGGATATGTGTCCTTCCACTGTGCGTGCATTTCTCACTGTATCCGCTTTTTACCCTCACATCCTCAGGACTCAGAGTCCCAGGTGAGCTATCTGTCTGATGGATGCTAGGTCACAGACAGCATTCTGGGTACAGGAAGGGGTGAGTTAAAGCTGCTCTCACCTCGCAGATTGTTTGTGTCTCAGGTTAGAGACCTGCAGCAGATAAGCAGGTCTATGTTTAGTTCCTTCCTCTTCTCTTCTCTTTGCCAGTAGCCACTTATGGTTACTCTTGGGCTAGGATTGAGGAATAGGAACAGGTTTGCTTGGCTGGTACTCTCCTGAGCTGGCATACCATTCTACTCTGAATTGGCAAGGGCTCAAAACTGAGTCTTAATCTCCTTGATCAAATCATTCTACCTTTTGGCTGGATATCTTGTATTCCATCTCTAATGTTGGGGTCTAGGTCCAACCATGTTTGGAAGAAATTCAAAGTAACCCTGGTAGAGCCCCCCCTCCAAGGACAGCCTGAGAATCTATTTTTCCTTCAGCCTTCATAGAAGACCAGACAATGTTTAATTTTAACAATCTTAAGACAGTCTGGCCAAATGCATTAGAGGCGAGTGAGTCAGCTGGCTCAAAAGAGCAGGATGACCCCAGCGTTCATCCTGATAAATACTCAGGGGCTTTGCTTTTGGGTATATCTACACAGTGGCTGGACTCAGGTTCATAAAGAACCATCTATTCAAACCTCTAGACAGGAACCAAGGTGGAAGCACTCAGGAGAAAGCCAGCAGTGGCTCTTTCTAGACAGGTTTTTGTCCAATAAAGGATTCGTAGATTGTACTGTGTTTCTTGTTAAGTTCTTGCTCATTTTTCTCTTTTCATAAAAAAAGGAACAGATGCTATTTAATACTTCTAATGATACTTAACCAGTCTGACATTTCTCCTTGGCCAAGATCAGTTGTGCCTTGGTCTGCTTACACAGGCCTTGTTGTGTTGTGTACACTGTGACCTTCCAATCTATTGCAGGAATTTCATTTTCCATTTTGAAGAAGCAATTTTTCCTTGTTATGTATCAACCCATGAACCTAAGGCTCTCAGTTAATTTTAAGCCTTTTTTTTTCTTTCCAATAAAAACCTGAAGTCAGGTGAATTTTAGCAGCTTAGAATTCTAGTATGTGAAACCAGAACCACAGAATCTGGGACTTAGCTCTACTACCTTGTCAATAAAGGAGGAGATTGCATCTTCTAGTGCTGTCTTTCCCTTGAGATGTGAAAGGAGCAAACATTAGGAGGATGGTTGCTCTATCAATGCTGTCATCTCAAGGAGATGTATCACAACTCTCAGTTCTCTGTGATGTTGAATTTGAGGAGAGACTTTTTTTTAGGACATGGAAGGAGAAGGGTGTGAAATATTAGACTGTTATGCAAATAACACTTGAAATCATGTGACTGAAAGAAACTTTTGGGGCCTTCTTCTATTAGGACTTTTCTTTTTATATTTAATCATTTGGGGTTACAGATTAGGAGAATATAAGAAGTCAAAGGAATTCCTTGCATTTGAGAGAACAGAGGCATCTCATTAAAAATCTTTATTATTTCGATCATTACCACCATCATCACCACCATCATGGATCATTCATCATCTCTTCTTAACTCTTTTTTTAAATTCACATTTTTATTATTTTCTTTGGATACATTTTTAGAAGTAAAAAATGTGTGCCAGTACTGACACCTGAACTCAAGGCCTAGGTACCGTCTCTTAGTTTTTTCATTCAAGGCTTGTACTCTACCACCTGAGCCACAACTCTACTTCTGTGTGACAGTATTTTTTTGGTTGTTGGAGGAGTGGGGGTCGGTGGTTAATTGGGATAAGAGTCTCGTGGAATTTCTTGCCTTGGCTGGCATTGAACAGTGGTCCTCAGATCTGAATCTTCTGAGTAGCTAGGATTACAGATGTGAGCCACTGGTATGTGGCAGAAAAATATTTTAAAAGAAAACTTCAGACATTATAAAAGTAGAGACAATAGGAGCTGGACATGGTATCACACACCTGTAATTCCAGCTACTTTGGAGGTGGGACAAGAGGATCATGGTTCAAGGCCAGCATGGGGGGAAAGTGTGCTTCTATCTCAAAAACACATTGGAAATGCAGCAGTGCTACTCACTAGACACTAGGTTGAAAATGAGCTATACAACTTGTGGGTGGGTATGGGAGGGAGCGAAGGAAGGGGTGACATTGCCCAAAAATAAATGCATTCATTACCTGACTTATGAAACAGTAACCCCTCTGTATATCACCTTTACAATAACAAAAAGACAAAAGACAAGACAAAACAAAACACATTAGACATGGTAGCACATGCCTGAAATCTTAGTGACTTGGAAAGCAGAGGTAGGAGGACCAAAGCATGAGACTCAGTCTGAAAAAGCAATCTAAAAGCAAAAAAGTACATGGAGCATATGTCTCAAATTGTAGTTCACTTGCCCAGTAAATACAAGGCCCCAAATCCAATTGCCAGTACCAATAAGAAAGGCATGTAGAAATAACAGAATATGAAGACTTTAAAAAACTTCTAGTGTACTTTGCCAATTGCCATCTTGGAAATAGTATTACTTTGAATCTACTCAGGATTGTTTGAGATTGCTCAAAGGCTAACACTCTGCCTAGCACTGGACTTTAAACATTTTTTGTGTGTCAATTTATGATAAATGACGTTCCATTAGTGTTTTAATTTTCATAGACTTGACCATTAGGGAGAGTAAATTTTTTTCATGTATTTATTGGTCATTTGTCTTATTTCAGGAGTTTTCTATTCACATATGCTGTTCAATTTCCTACTGCTCAGACCCTTTTGTTGCTCATTAAATATTAAAGAAATTAACCCTTTGTCTGGAAAGCACAGTACAATTATTTTTCTCATTTGTCTTTTGTCTTCCAATTTTCTTCATAGTGTTTCTTGACACAGTGAAATATTACTTTTTTATGTAGTTAGATCAATCAAGTGTTCACTGATGGTTTCCTTTCTTCAAGCTTATATAAATCTATCCTATCCCAAAACTTAGCAGTTAGCAAAATGGAAACCTCCAAAATAGAAAAAGGTAGTTAAACCTCAAGCCAGTTTCATATTCTAGCATGGTTGAGAAATAATGAAAGAAAGGGTATCAGATATGCTTGAATTGAAAAGGTAAAATAAATTAGCATGACAAGCCCTTCCAACTTGGAAGAGGAGGTATTCTTTTATTGTGTGTGTGTGTGTGTGTGTGTGTGTGTGTGTACATGCATACACATACGCTGGAAGAGTTTATTATGGTAATTATCTGCTTTTGAAAACGTCAAAAACCCCCACAAAACACCCTATGTGTAAAACTGCCTTGCTTCTGCTCCATTCGTGCAAGTAATTTATTCTGGGTAATGGCTTTTCTTCATTCAAGAATGACTTCATCATGCACTTGTGGTTCCCGGGATCTGTGCAGGCCCAGGAGAGTCTGCTTCCTTGATGATAGTTGATTGAGTTTTTCCCAGGACTTTTTGACTTGGAATGAAGGACACGGAGGGAAGTCCTCCAGTGAATTAAACCATGGGATAAGATGTCAGGAATGACAGTTTACCTGGATCCTTGCCATCTGAAGGGAGAAAAGCCATGAACAGGACAGAGAGAGATCAGATAGCAGGAGGATCTGGTTCTATTGTCCTTGAAGCTCAGTAACATATGTATTCCATTATCCTCCCCAGCCATTCCCATTGTGCCCGCCCACGTTTGAATTTGTGTCTGATGTATCTAGTCTTCAAAGTATGCATGTCTTTCATTTCTTTTTAAAAATTATAAATTGCCAGAAGTTTATTTTATCAAAGATTTCAAATTTTAATAGAGTGCTATGCCTAATGTTTTCTTAGTAAAAATAAACTCACCCATTAATGTGAAAAATCCCACACACATCTCTCAACCCTTGTTACAGTATTTTCTGGTATAAAAATAATCACACTATTAGAAACCATTCTTTTCAAAGATTACCTTATGAAAAACAATTTTTTTTGTTTGGATGTGACAGCAGTGTTTGGAGACAGAGAGTTCCAGACTCCCATCAGGCACTTTTCCTATAGTGATGGCAATAGCAAAGGTTTATTTCTTTTTATTTTTGCAAGTGTATTGTGTTATTGCAAACCAAAAAAATGAAAAATCGATTTATCAGTACTCACATAAACAAACTCTACCATTCTCCTTGAGTTAACTTTGAACTTGACCCAATGCTTGTGTTTACAAGAGCAAAGAAAGAACAACATAGCATGAAGACAAACAGAAGTACACATTCCTTTGGTTAATATTCAACCACTCAAGGTGACCAGATCTTTCTATGTTCCAGACTGTCAATGTTCACATACTGGACCCATAGTGGTCTCCATAATGTGTATCAGTCAACTTTTGCTACATTAAAAAAAAATAAAATTGGCTGGGTGCTGGTGGCTCACACCTGTAATCCTAGCTACTCAGGAGGCTTGAGATTTGAAGATCATGGTTCAAATCCAGCCCAGGCAGGAAAGTATATGAGAATCTTATCTCTAATAAACTACTCAGAAAACCAGAAATGGTACTGTGGCTCAAGTGGTAGAGAGCTAGCCTTGAGCTGAAGAGCTGAGGGATGATGCCTAGGCCCAGTGTGCAAGCCCCATGACTGACAGAAAAAAAAAAGTCAAATTGATGCTTTAAAATCAACTTAATTTTATGGCTTAGCAATTTGAGTTGGGCTCAGCTTGGTGATTTTTCTAGCTTGAATTGGACAGTTGTGGCTACACCAGCTGGGGATAGGCTGTCAAAATGTGGCTGCAACTTGATTGGTTTATCCTCACTCTATGAGTTCTCGGTGAGGTTTCTAATTTGCCTGGTTTTGCTCACATAATGATGGCTGGGTTCTGAGAGAGAGTGAGAGGAATAGGACTGGCTACTTGGAATCTATGTTGGCTCTGCCACCTTCTTTGGTCCAAAATCAAGTCAAAGTACGGTCTATCTCTTAGTGGCAGAAGTAAAGAAGTTATATTATTAGGCTCTTGTCCACAACAAAGCGTGTTTTTGACATCTGTCTAATATGTCACATAGTACAAATTGTGTTATTGTACTTCAGAATGCAATGAATAAATATATTCCTAGTCATTCAACTGATTACATCTTGTTTCTGATGGAAAACCCACTTGGAAACGTTTGTGTGTTAATTATACAGTTACGAATAAACTACGAAGAAGTATATTTGTATTATTTTGTTTTGAGTATCTCCCTATTTTTGAGAAATATTGATTGTTACATTCTGTGTGTCATATGTGTCAGATTATGTATGTTGAATAAATTATTGTGTGATTTCTCCATTTTCTGGAGTTCATGTTTGATAGTTAAGATCTGAGTTTTAGGCTGGGCAAAATATGTGTTATGCTTTCCTGTTTAATAGTAAAATTATTATGTGACTTTTCCTTTGAACAGGGCATTGCCTATATAACATTTAAAACTTTGGAAAATTTAGTCTTATTTCTAATTTCTGTTTTTATGGTTTGATGATTTATCACAGAGGCACAAAGTGTCTACTGCCCAGAAATAGAAATAAACCTTTACTGGAATTTCTGAAATTGCCTTTATACCTTTATCCAGTTACTATTTTTCTCCCAAATATAAGATAAACTACAATTCTACTTTTCATGTTAGTTACTTTTTTTCCTTTTGTAATGTGTGTGTGTGTGATAGTCTTGGGTCTTGAACTCAAGGCCTGGATGCTGTCCCTGAGTTTTTTGTTTTTTGTGGCTCAAGTGGTAAAGAACACAACTCCATTTCTGGCTATTTGGTGCTTAATTGTAGATAAGAGTCTTGGACTTTCCTGCCCAGGCCAACTTCAACCCCAATCCTCGGATTGCAACCTCCTGAGAAGCTAGGATTACAGGCATGAGCCACCAGTACCATGTGCTTTTCCTTATAATTCAGCTATCTATGAATATACATAAGCACTATAGTTATCTTTGTTTTTGTAAATGGAATAATACCGTTTATTCTTGTCTCTGGCTTTTTTTGCTTCATATTATCTTTGTGAAATTCATTTATGATGTGTAGCTATAGCTCCCTATTTTAATTGCTGTTTATTTCATTGTATGACTATTCTGCAATTTATTTTTTTATTCCATTACAGGAAGATGCCACCATTTATTTGTTCATTTGACTACTAATGGGCTGTTTTGGTTAATGGGTCTCTCTAGCTTTGGGATTAATGAGTTGATAATGGGTAAGCAGTGAAATGGGATTAAATGGGTTGTTTCCAGATTTTTATGTTTATGAATAATGATGTTACAGACATTCTTTATATGTTTCTTGATGCGTGTGAGCATGCATTGTTCAGGAGTGAAATTGCTGGGAGAGAGGGGGTGTGTACACTTAGCAGTATTATACAGACTGTTTCGAATGTGGCTGCACTCATACATATGTTCAGCCATCGTGTAGGAAGGCCTGCAGTGCAGCCAACTCTGCCACCATTTCAGTCAATCTTCATTTAGCCATTCTTGTTGTGCCTTTGGTAACTCTGTTTTAATGTGTATTTCTCTGATTAAACATTTTTAGTAGATTAGTCGATTAATAATCATTAGTAGATTAAACATCTTTACTTTTTTTTGTGTGTCAGTTGTGGGCTTGAACTCGGGGCCTGGGGGTGAGCTCTTTTGCCCAAGGCTAGCACTGTACTACTTGGAGCCACAGTGCTACTTGTGGATTTTGAGTGGTTAATTGGAGATAAGAATCCTACAGGGACTTTTTTGCCTGGCCTGGTTTTGAACAGTGATTCTCAGATCTCAGCTGCCTGAATAGGTAGGATTACAGGTGTGAGCCACCAGTGCCTGGCTCATCTTTACTTTTTTTTTCTTCTGTCCGTCATGGGGCCTGAACTCTGGCCTGGGTTCTGTCCCTCAGCTCTTCAGCTCAAAGCTAGCACTCTACTACTTGAGCCACAGCACCACTTCCAGCTTCTTCTGCTTATGTGGTGCTGAGGAATTGAACATAGGGCCTTCTGCATGCAAGGCAAGCACTCTACCACTGAGTCACCTTCCCAGCCCTCATCTTTACTTTTTTAAAGAAGGGGTAGCCTATTTGGATTTCCTCCTTTGGACAATACTTAGCCAAGTCTCCTATCCATTTTTGTATTAGATGGATTATGGTTTTCTTTATTGATTTATAGGAGTTCTTATGAGTATGAACCCATGTGTTTTGGTTATAACGTCTCTAGACTTTCTTTTTTTTAAAAAAACTTAATGATCTATATCTATATCTATATATCTATATCATTCTACTTTCTAATTTTACTAGCCCTACTCTTATCCCTTACTCCTTTTATCCCTCACTCTTCCCCTTCCTTCCTTTCTTCCTTCTTTCCTCCTTCTTCCCTCCCTCCTTTCATTCCTCCCTTCCTTCCACTCTCACCTTTCTTTCTTTCTTTCTTTCTTTCTTTCTTTCTTTCTTTCTTTCTTTCTTTCTTTCTTTCTTTCTTTCTCTCTCTCTTTCTTTCTTCTTTCCTTCCCCTCCCTCCCTCCCTCCCTCCCTCTCTCTCTCTTTTTTTCTCTCTCTCTTGGTACTAGGCTTGAACTCAGGGCTTTGTGCTTTCCTTCAGCTTGCTTGTTCAATGCTGGCATTCTACCATTCAAGTCATGTAGTCTGGTAGTTTTTGGTTAATTGGAGATGGAACATCATAGACTTTTCTGCCAAGGATGGCTGCAATCTGTGACCCTCTGATCTCAGCCTCCTGAGTAGCTAGGATTATAGGTGTAAGTCACTGATGCCTGAGTTTAATTTTCTGGCTTCTTATTTCACTCATTGCTTTTCAGGTTTATTTTGCTATCCTTTTCTCAAAATTCTGAGATTGAATGCTTTATTGATTTTTAGTCTGTGTTTTATTTTGATGCAAGGTTTTAGTAAAGGCCCTCAAATTTTGATACGTTTTACTTTCCTTGTGACTCAAAATATTTTCTTATTTCTATAATGATTTCTCCATTAACCACCTATGGGTTGTTTGAATTATAATTCTATTTTTAAATTTCCAAGCACATAGCATTTTTCTTGCTTAATTCCACTGAAGTCAGAACTTTATTTTGCATGATTTAAACCCTGTGAAATTTGCTGACTCTTGCTTTTGTGCAGGATATGGTCAATTTTTGTAATTAATGTTCCTTGTGTCCTTGTACTGAAGTATTTGTCTCTTCTTTTGAGAGAATGGAGTCTGATTGTCCTCTTCTTAACTAGGAACTGGTTTTCATGGCTGCTAAATTATAGAATGTAGTACAAATGAGGCTTGCTGACTCTTGCTAGGTTAGGTCACCAAAGGTGAGATTATGCCTGCTTGGCTCTCTGTCTGAGGACACATGTTTTGAAGTATTGAATAAGCCGCACAAGAAGTTGAAGCATTTCCAGGCTTTTGAAGCCACTTGGAAAGACAGACAGACTATGTGCAGAGACCATGTGGAGACTGTGAAAGATGCCTGAAGGTCACAAGCTGTTCCCCCTGACCTGTGTGAGTCTTCCCGTTGAAGCCCAAGATGCAAATGAGCCAACCATCTATTATTGACCCTGGCTGTAGGCACCGACTATCACCACAGGAGACGCTTCAAGCCTAGCACAGAAATGATTGTTGCACAGAAATTATTGTGCTCTCATGCCACTCCATTTTGGAGTGATTTATTATAGTGCAGTAGATAATTAAACATAAACGGAAGGGATAAGACTTGGAATATAGAAAGTGAGTTTCTGCCCTATCTGTGATGAGCTATGCTGTCTTTGTACCTCTGTCTCCCCATAGTCCATGTTCTCTACATCTGTGTCTCTCAGCAGATCTCTCTGTCCCTCTCCTTCTCACATTTTCATCTTGCATCTGTGTGGTTCTGGCTTTGTCTTTGAACTGTTCCCATCGCTTTAATGATCTCAAAAATGGTTCATTTGGTCTTGGTTTGCAATAGGGAAACTTGACCCCTACACCCTAAACTATACAATAGATGCTGTGTTCTGGGGCCCTGAAGATGATCCATGATGGCTGGAGAGATGTGTCAGTGTGGGGAGGGTTGTTATTATGATATCAGGGATGGGGTAGCAAAAGAACACTTAAGGCGAATAGGAGGTTAGGAAGACAATAATTGGTGTCTTTTGCTCAGCTTGAATAATCTCTTGACTATCTCTAAATTTCAGTGTTCATAACTGAAAAAATTGATGATGAGAGGGTGAGTGAGCAGAGATCATACATTAAATTAATTTCTGAGAATTCTGATTATCAAATGAGCTACTCATAAAATATCCAGCATAGTCCCTGGCAAACACAAAAGACAATCAACAAGTTTAGTTTTTCCTGTCCTTTTGTTCTTCTTTCCTCCTCTCAGAAGGTAAAACCACCACCACCAACTGAGCTAGATTCCTAGAGGTGTGTGTGTGTGTGTGTGTGTGTGTGTGTGTATGTGTGTGTGTGTGTGTGTGTGTGTGTGCTGATCTTGGGGCTTGGACTCAGAGCCTGGGAACTGTCCCTGAGCTTGTTTGCTCAAGTCTAGTTCTCCACCACTTGAACTGCAACAATACTTTTCTGAAGTTAACTGGAGATAGTAGTCTTATGGGACATTCTCACCCTGGCCTGCTTTAAGCTGCAGTTGTCTGCTCTCAGCCTCCTGAGTAGCTAGGATTACAGACATGAGCAATCAATGCCCAATTTACCTTACCATATTAAGTTGCAAGTCTGCTCCCATATTATTCTGCTCCCATACTTCCCTGAAATGTAGGCTCTGGCTACGTTTTTCTTAAGGATCAGGAAGTGGTGGGAGATTTCCTCTTATCTTTCCCATGAGAGCGTGATTCCCAGATGATACTTCCTAAACAAGAATTTCTGGATGGCTTGTTTATTGGCAATTCTACCCAGAAGTTATATAAATCATTATGCTTGGCCATTCACAGCCCATCCATGACTGACCTTCAGTGGCTACCCACGGTTCAAAGACAGAATCCATGCCATCCCATGATCTATTTGGTCCCACATGGGAAGCACCCAACACTTCTCCATCCTTGCCCACTGAGTCTCCATAAGGGTTTCTTTTCTTGATTGTTACATCAAGCACTTCCTTGCATGGAGCCTCTGTCCATGTTATTCCTTGTCTTTGACATACTCTTCTTCCTCTCTTAAGTCTTCACTTCATGTTCACTTACTTCCCCGATGACTTCTCTTGTACACCAGTTCCTTCCCTCTACCTTGTAATCAGGTCTGCATTACTTTTTCTTTTTACACTTTACTTGATGCTGCTCTCCAGAGTTGGACTCAAGGCCTCCCGTATGCTCAATGTGCTTGCTGGCTTTGTTCTGCAGCCTTCTGAATTTTAGCCTCAGTGGCATGAATCATTGGCACCTGGCCTTGTTTTATTTATTTTTGGAAACACTTTTATTACCCCATATTAATTGTACCAGGTAGTTTCGTTGTGATATTTCCATACATGTATACCAATTAGCTGATCGCCTTCACCCCCCTCTACCACCTTCTGCTTCTCTCCTTATTAAAACAATTCAATATTTTACTTCTTGACATTCAGTGCAATGGAATTGTTTTTGCAGGATAACATGTCACTATCTATGCCCTACTAAGACTACACAGACCTCCAGGGCAGTGATTATATCTATGCCATTCCCAATTACGTCTCACCAAAGCTTATCATGAAGCCTGGCTTGACACGCATGTCCAGCCATTCATGAATGAATAGAAGCTGGCTGCTAATCCTTCTAGGGATTTTAGGAATGAATCCCTTTAGAATGAATGACTGGATGAGGAACATAGTGCAATCCATTGTTTTGCTCTCTGAGGGGACCAACGTATTTCAAGTCTTCACACACTACAGCACCCCTACTAGGTGCTCAGTAAATTGTAGCCCATGATATCTTGCCAACTGACTTTGCTGAGTTGGACAGAGTTGTGTAGGGAACTCTCTGAGACCGTGCATGCAGTAGGAAAAAAAATTGCCTGTTGCTGTCATTGTGAAGTGGAGAGGGAAAGTCGGGTCTAGTATCTCCCCTGTGTCTCATTCTGCAGTTAGCATGGGTTTTCTGTAACCCATAATACTATCCAAAAGAAGATTCTCAGGACCTGATCATTTTCAGATGTTCATTTCCCTCTCTGCCCACTATACTGTTCATGTCTATTTACCTCCTGAATCAAAGAACGGGGCCTGCACACCAGTAAACAGCTGACAGATGAGGCTCTGTAATGAGAAAATTAGAACTTCACAGGGCCCAGGCGAGCTGAGTGTCTGTTGTAATCACTTGGAGTTTGCAGCAGCTCCTGAGTGGAAAGGAGATCTGATTCCAAGAAGAAATACGATAATTATAGATAGGAGGGAGGAGGTAGAGTGAGGTCAGACGACTTCGGCCAAATAGGAAATTACCTTCAGTTGCTCTGTTACTGTAATTCAGCAACTCCAATTATCACAAGGTGATAAAGCATTTGACTGTGTTGTATAACACCTTGCTTCGTACATGTCCGAGTCCATTAACAGAACTCTAATGAAATCATTGTCCTTATGATGCCTAATTACAGTAGAAATTACTCCCAGGAGCGGCGTAGGGCTTGTGAATATGAGAAATCCAAGGGCGGGCCAGTGAATGCAATATGAGAAAATTCTTCCCTGCTGCTTTAGCTTTAGGTGTAGGGTGAGGATGGAGCATTTCTACAAGGAAGACAGACAACTACATCAGGAAAACACACCTCTGGATGGGGAGGAAAGGAGTCTAGTCTCTGGAGATCATTGTGACTCAAGAGATAAATCTGATCCTAAGCTTTCTGGTTGTCATGGCAAAGAGAGAAACAAAAAGCTCCTTAATGTTCACTTCTTGACAAAAGACACTACACACATTTATCCACCCAAATGACACTCCACTCCCCCAACACACACTTGTAACTTCATTCAAATAGGGATCTATCACTTGGCTTCTGGTAGAGTCTCCTTTTTTCTTTTCCTTTTCCCCGCTTCTTTTTCCTCTAATGCACAGAATCAGGGCAGTTTTCTTGGAAATGGCTCTGGCATCTGCAAAGTGGATGTTCCAAGGTTGTTCCATCTGTGCAAATGGTGATGAAATCTCGTTCCACAGATTTAGGGAGAACGCTTTCTGTGTGCAGAGCTGTGCTTGTGCCAAGAGTGCCAGGCACAATGTGACATAGGCAGAGGTTTGATCTGCTTCTGCCTGGAAGCAGGAAGCAGCGAGCCCACATCACCGCTACATTCAACGGCAGCAGCCCTGCCCGTCAGCGCTCACGTCCAGCCAGTGTCTTAGGTGTGTACAGTCAGGGTGGAGATACCTCTTCCCTTTTGAAATAAGGAGAGTGGGTCTAAGTAACATTGCCTGGTTCTCACAGCCATCGGGGCGCCTTGCTGGGTGGAGGGAGCTTTCCACCCAGCTCTGAAAAGTCTAGAGGTAAGAGAGGCCGCTCATTGAATTGCAGCTGTCATGCTGTTTAGCCTTTGGAGAGCTTTTTCTTGATTACCTCCCTAAATGGTTTGATTCACTTACCTCTGAGTACACCTCAATATGGAAAGGTTAAGGCATCTCTTCCCTCCACAATAGGGAAAGTCTAAGCTGACCCCTGAGCTGCTGCCCTAGAATGACAGTTCTGCTGATACCTGAGCTATTTCCCTATATGGTCTGCTTTAGTTAGGACTGGGTGCCCTACCCCAAAACTCTGGGTTTTGTGTTTAAAAGTTCTGTGCTAGCTCTGTTCTGGGTTGCAGGTCTTTGAGACAAGAAGCCACCAGCAGATG
Organism: Dipodomys ordii; assembly: GCF_000151885.1. NCBI lineage: Eukaryota > Metazoa > Chordata > Mammalia > Rodentia > Heteromyidae > Dipodomys > Dipodomys ordii. Next base: position 20,959,521 of record NW_012267229.1, read on the forward strand.
CCAGCTCTCCAATAAAGACTCCCAATCTGACTTCTCAAAGCGTGGCTTCTCTCTTTTCTTGTGACTAAGCTCTGGTACAACACTTTGAGGGAGACAGGAACATTGTGTGTGTGTGTGTGTGTGTGTGTGTGAGAGAGAGAGAGAGAGAGAGAGAGAGACAGAGAGACAGAGACAGAGAGAGAGAGAGAGACAGAGAGACAGAGACAGAGACAGAGAGAGAGAGAGAGAGACAGAGAGAGAGAGAGAAGGCTTATAACTATTTCCTATAGGATTCCATAGACCAATCTGGACCTTGAGTAGAGGTGTTGTTCTCACCCCTGCACCCTAAGCCCCCTTCCTCCAGCCCTTCAGCTCTCTTATCTAGGCTACCCTTCCAGGTACATCTGCAGGAGCTCCAGCATCTCATTGCCCTTGTTAGAGTATTTTAGACTTTGCCAGAAAACCATACCGATATCCGGATACAGAGAACAAAGAAAGGTTTATTGTCAGGAAAGGGGGTGGAAAGACCCCTACTCACAAAGGAGAAGTGAGAAGAAGCACTGGTTATTGTCTGAGGTGACTTATATAACCTAGCAGGTTTAGAAGGGGCTAGAAGGGGCTAAGAGGTAGAGACCCTGGTGTGGATATGAGGGCCAGGGGCTTCATCATGGTAGACTAGGATTTATGGCTGCTGTCCAAATAGTGGATAAGGGGCCTTGCAGCTGCCCAGACCTGAAGGACACTCTAAGGAGCTCTTTTTGCCTTCTGTGGTGGTAGCTGCCCCCAGAGAAGTGCCATCCCAAGGTAGAGGATGTTGGAGGCTGATTATTTACTGCCTTTACTACATGGTCCTAGTGTTGCTAGGAAGAGAGCATGCCAAGCTGTGGAAAGGGGAAGGAACATACTAAGCTACGGGAAGGGAGCTCATTGGGCTAACAGACTTGCTTCTCTGGATTCCCCACAGGCTCTGTCCTGGCCAAGTATCTGGCCTCTGACTCCTCCCAGTTTTTAGTGACAGTGACATACCCCTCTGGGCCTGTGACCTTGGCCTGTGCTGAGTCTTCCCTGCCCAGTAAAATGCATAGATAGACCCACACATGCATGCACAATGAAGTGCAGTGATTCCAACTGTATGGCAAGAGGACCCCTGGGAAAAGTGTCACAAGCAGGCACAGCATTCCCCAGAGAGTCCACCCCCAACGTTTCATAGTGTTAAAGAGAGAAGCTACTGATGGGTCTGACTCTTAAAAGACACAGGTGCCCAGGGGCCCTGTGGGGTGATCTTTGTGGTGCATCCACCCAGCCCTCATTTTTCTCCAGGTTTAGGAAGGAGAACTCCTGACTCTGGTGAAGGCAGATTGTCCTGTATTTCTGAGCTTGATGTTTCTTTGCCAGGCTTGAGCTGGCTCAAAATGGATCTGGCCATATGTTGACATGAAAGCCTTTCAGAGCTGTTCATGCAGTCATTACCGACAAACTGTCTTTTAGGGTGTGTGGTAATGATGACAGGCTGTGTGTGTGTGTGTGTGTGTGTGTGTGTGTGTGTGCACTCACATGCACACATGTACATGAGTGCATGTGTACAACCAATGGAGGGTGTGTGGGGGGCTTACATACATGAATCATGTTCTTTCTTCACTGAATTTATCTCATTTATTCAGTATTCACTAAATAAATATCTACTACACACCTAATGATTTATGTCTAGGAACTGGGTAAATAGAGGTATAGACAAGATCTGTATACTTTCTTCATGGGTTTTAGACTCTAATGGGGAGTAGAGATTTTTTTTAAAAAGGAAAAGTCAGGCATAGTAACACACGTCTGTAATTCCAGCTACTAAGGAAGCAAAGATGGGGGAATGGGTTCAAGGTCAGTCTGGCAAAAGTTAGTAAGAACCTTTCTCAAAAATAAGACAGGTATGACTATACATGATTGTAATTCCAGTTACTCAGGTAGCAGAGGTAGGAGAATCATAGTTCACAGCAAGTCAGACCCTAGCTGGAAAACTAAAGCTGACAAAATAAAAAATAAAATACAAAGCATGATGCTTTTATGCCACAGATAAAAGGTAGCAAGGTTTATCCCACTTGTAGAATTTTGCTCACATTATTATAAGACAATGATACTTATCCATGGATCACTCACTTTCTTTTTTTTAAAGAATATCTATTTATTATCCTTTTGTTGTACAAAGTGATTTCAAGTCAACATGTCAGTTGTGAATACAATGCAGCTTTATCGAAGTCACCCTTTCCATTGCTCTCCGCCATCTCTCCCAACTCCACCCATCCCCTCAATTTGCCTTGTTCTATTTTCACAATTGTACATTGAATATTATGACTGCATTCATTCACGCTTCCTTTCTCCATTTATCTGCCCTCCCTTGACCTCTCTCCACAATACACATTCCAGCTTCCTGGTATTCATTTTGTTAAAGTGTAAGTTCTTCAAAGGAGTTACACCATTGTGATCATCCCCTTAATATGTCATACTTTAGATAACATTGTGTGTATCTGCATATGACACTGGATATGTTTACATATGTACTTACAATTTAGATTTAACTTCCACATACAAGAGAACACATGACTCTTTTGTCTCTATGAGCCTGACTTAGGTCATTCCTTTTTTTTTCTACTTTTCTTTTTGGAAGGAGAACTCAGTGTAATTCCTTAGAAAAGTGAAGTTAAACTTCAACAAAATAAACACCTGGGAGTGGGTACTTGAAAGGGATGGGGTCAAGGGGAAAAGGGTAGAGGAATGAAGAGGAGAAGAGATAGAGAATGCAGTTGAAAGTTCAATGTATATACTATAAAATTAAGAAGAGTGAGAGGATTGGGTGGAGAGGGATGGGTAAGAATATTGAAAGAGGTAGCATTGATCTAGATGCATTGTATTCATCAAGTGCTTTGTTAAATGGCAACTCCTTTGTACAACTGCCTAACAATAATGAAGAAATCTTTAGGCAGTTGTACAATGGGTTTCATTTCAATGTGTAAGTTTATCATCACTCCATTTTCTAAGCTTCATTTTTCAATTGCAAACTCAGAGCAGGTCCATGCCTCAAGTGAAATCCTCACATAGCAAAATTTCTCCCTTGGAAAATCCTACATTCCTTCAATCACCAATGAAATCTGATTTGCATAAGTTTTGGTATAGGAACATAACATGAGCAATTAAATACACCAGCACGAGTCGGACACGAGTTAAAATGCATACTCTAACCTTATAGAATGCAATTTGAAAATTTTCCTTCTAAATGCTTAGGCTATATGAACTCACCAATTTGGAAATTTTAAATCTATTTAAAAAAATGGCAATTTCAAATGGCCCAGCCGGATACATCAGTTTTTCCCTTTGGTTTTTATACAGCTTTAAGTTGGTGGTGGTGTGTATGGAACTCTAATGTAGAAGGATTGTTTTAGAGATACATTTTTGGGATGATGGAATATTCTACAATTGAACGTTGATGCTGGTTGCACAACTTTATAAATGCCCTAAAAATCGATAGTTTGTATACTTAGAATGAGTGTGTTTGTGGTATGAAAATTATATCTCAATGAAGAAGCAAGGAAAATTGCTCAGGAGCAGGTATAAGGTCAGGGTTTATCATGTGATATTTCTCATGATACTTTTGGTGGGGTGTTTCAGAGCTGTGTGTGTGTGTGTGTGTGTGTGTGTGTGTGTGTGTGTGTGTGTGTGTGAGTCCTGAGGCTAGAACTCAGGGTCTAAGCACTTTTACTCAAGGCTAGTGTTCTGCTATTTGGGCCACATCTCCACTTCTCACTTTTTGGTAGTTTTTATTGGCAATAAGAGTGTTACAGATTTCCCTGCCTGGACTTGGTATGAACCATGATCCTCAAATCTCAGCCTTCTTTATGGCTAGGATTATAGATGTGAGCTACCAGCTGTACTAAGGCTGAAACCCAGGGCCTCACGCTCTTGTTTAGCTTTTTCACTCAGAGGTGGTATTCTACCACCTGAGTTACCCCTTCAGTTTTGACTTTTTGGTGGTTAATTGGAGTTGATTCTCAGATTTGTCTGCCTGGGCTAACTTCAAAGAATGAACCTCAGATCTCAGCCTCTTGAGTAGCTAGGAGTGTAAGTATGAGCCACCACTGCCCGGCTCATAGCATATCTTGTGAAGTGAGTCAGATCTAGTTACTCCTGTAAGAGAAAGGCTCAGAGAGGTGAGATGACTAGGCCATGATTACACAGCAGTATGTGACAGAGATGGGGGCAGAAATGCCAGCTAGGTCTGCAGGCTGGGTCCAGTTCTTCCCCTTTCCCTCATGCTGTTTCTGTGGGCTCTGACAAAATTTGCTCCAAAACACATTTTTGGGGGGTTTGAGCAGGCTGAGAGCATGGGATGACTGTGGAAAATGGATTTTCCCAACTCCCTCCCTGGGCAGCCCACTTTGGAAATCATTTGTGACCTGTAATTGACCGTGACGATACAAAAATTGGAACCTGAAAATCACAAACATATTGGGCTTTTAGATGGTGAAATGGAAGTTCCCTTGGCCTCCTCACTCCTCCGTTGGCTTTGCAGGGCTGGAGCTTGGTGAACCCCCACAATCGACATCTCCTCCCCCACTTTTACTAGGTTGACTTGGGCAGTGTAGGTTTTCTGTGCAATAGAATGGCTAGGTGCCTTGATACCCAGCTGGGTGGGCCACTAAGGGGAAGAGTCCCAGGCTCCTCTTCCTCCTGTGGGGTTACACAGCTTCCCTTTGCTGCTGCACCTCTCAGCTGACCTCTCACCAGGGCTCCCCGTTGCCCGGCTGCATGGGGATAAAATCCTCTAAGTTACCTCTTCCGACCTCATTGCCTTCCCTCTGACCTTGATCTCTCTATGCTCTCTGTACTCAGCGATTCATCCTGGCTATTCCTTTCATAGGAAGCCTTCTCCTGCCTTTGGGCCTTTGCACAGTGTAGTCTTCTCCATGGAGTACTCTTTTCTTCAGTCTGCCTTACTACTAGCTCCTGCAAACCATGTCCCAAAGCCACCTTGTCAATGACGTCTACCCTAACCACATCTAACACAGTGGGGCTATCAGACACCCCAGGTTTTGTATCTGCTGACTTTGATTCATTATCTTTCCTACGTGGCTGATTACCATTCACAGTAATGAATGGTAACCACAATATAATCCTGTATAATTTATCTGTCATGCTTAGGATTCATTGTCCTTTCTCCTAAAGGGGATGCGTGCTCCAAGAGGGCAGTGATGTGTTCCATTTGCTCACTGATACATCCCGGATATCCACACAGAGTAGAAATTAAAACTTCATGTTATCTTTTGTGAGAACAGCTTTATTAGGATATAACTCACACACCCTGCAAGTCATCTATTTTAAAGTGCATGGTTTTAGTTTTTTTTATTATGTTCACAGGATTATGCAACTATCCTCACAAACCAATTTTAGAACATTTTCACCATATCCCAAAGGAACCCTGCCCCCATCAATAGTCATTTTTCATCTGTCTCCAATCTCCTCCCCAGCCTTAGTAAGCTACTAGCCTTATTTTATGTCTCGAGATTTGCCTCTTTGGACATTTCCTATAAATGGGACCATATAATACATTTTCTAGGTTTATGCATGTTGTAGTAGAGAGCAGTACTTTGTGACTTTTTATGACTGAATAAAATTTCATACATACATGAGTAAATTGCTGGGCCATGTGGTAACTCTAGGTTTAAATTTGTAAGAAATACACATTTTTTTTTCTCAAAATGGTGTCATCCTCTTGTAATCCTGCCAGTAGCTTAAGAGAGTCACATTATATGTTTTTGTTTTTCTTTCTTCCCTGCTGATTCTGGGGCTTGAAATCAGTGCCTGGGCACTGTCATTGAGCTTTTTATCTCCCCTCAAGTATAGCACTTTATCACTTGAGCCACTGCTCAAGCTTTTTAATGGCTCATTGGAGATAACAGTCTCACAGACTTTCTTGCCAGAGCTGGCTTCCAGCCATGATCCTCAGATCTCACCCTCCTAAGCGGCTAGGATTACTGGTGTGATCCTCCAGAGCCTGGCACATTATATGTTTTAAAAGTTAAAAAAAGTATTTCTCACCTAATAGAGGTGAGATGTGTGTTGGGTAAGTAGTATTATGATGTCATTGAAACATGTCACCAAATCTCTTTCAAATATCCATTCTGGGCTGTCCTCCTTTCCTTTTCTCTGTGTGTCAAAGATTCTGTTCCCCATCAACCCTAGAGAAATGTTGAAAAAAGTCTGGGGAATCCTCAGGGGTACCAGGAAACCTGTGAACATGATATGAGCACGATGTGTTCGAGGGGTATAAAGTGGTGTGGCTCTTCTATGCTTCTTTCCTGCAAGGTGGCTCTTAGAATCAAATGGCAAAGCCTGGCTACCAAGTCTGCATCCATTGTCTTTTTCTACACAAAAGCCCCTGTCAGCGGAATGTATCATGGCAGGGAAACTCTCAGATTTCAGGAATGCTGGAAGTCCACAGGCTCCTCCAAACCTGTTTTCTTTACAGTGGCTCTAAGACAAATAGAGTTTACTGCCGTGCTCAGATGTTCTATCCCCAACTTCCCCCCATGGCTATCTCTGAACAGTTCTGCAATATGATGGCATCTTTGTGTCTCTTCCTGCCTGGGTTTATTCTATGGTCAAACAGAATGTGTGACTCTTAAAGTCTGCATAGGCCTTTTACCCCCTGAAGTCCTTCTCCTTCCCAAATTCACACCTTGGGCCCCTGCTGCCTGTGACCAAAACACCTGGGTAATCCCTGCGCTCCCAGGCTGGACTCCTCTCCACGGCTACTCTGTCTCCCAAGGCCTTTTGCTTCTGTGCATCCTTCCTACCACCTGTGCTGGCAAGTCATTATTGTACTGTGCAACTGTGCTCAATTCCTGCCCCTCAGGAAGTGCTTGGGAGCACCCCACTGACTGCTGCTGATGTTTTGAAGTTATGATTGACAGGACCCCTCTGGGCTTCTGGGTGTGAAATGAGGGTGAGAGAGGTTGGACTTGTGTCTCTCTCATTCCCATTTCAAACACTGAAGTCCCATTTCCATCTGTTTTGCATATATATTGGGCTTCCACATGAGATTTCATTTTAAGACATGGTTCTACTGAAGTAGTAGAACCGAGAATTAAATCCAAGCTTCTTAGTTTAACAGTTGCTGTCTTCAGTTCTCTATCTCAGAAGCTGGTTTTTTTTTAGCCCAATCTACAGCAAAGAGATGGAGTCTAAGCTATAGCTGAGAATAATTTTTATGTTTATATTTTATATTGTAATTTTATTTTATCTTTTTGTGTGTGTCAGGACTGGGGCTTGAACTCAGGGCCTGACATTCTTGCTCGACTTTTTTGCTTAAAGCTGGTATTCTATAACTTGACTCATACATCCACTTCCAGCTTTTTGCTGGTTATTTGGAGATATGGGTCTCAGGGACTTTGCTGCCCAGACTGGCTTTGAATAGTTATCCTCAGATATCAGCCTCCTTGAGTAGCTATGACAAAAGGCATGAGCTACCAGTGCCTGGTTTTTTAAAAAATATTTTAAAATAATTGCATTGTAGATTGTCACATAAGTATCTATATAATACTGTCCATTTGACCTCTCATCCTGAAAAACTTAAATATTTACTTTCTGGCCCTTTAAGAAAAAGTTTAGTCATTCTAGCTAGTCATCCTAACTCTAATGTTTCTTTCCATGATTAACTCCCAGGATGTTAACTCTAGAAAACCTGGCTCAGTCCCTAGCTTATGAGAGAAACTCATTAAATAGAAAGCTACAGGACTACAGGCCTGGTTTGTTGCTCTGGTATCATTCTTCTTATTAATAGGGCCCTTTCACCCTCCTACTGTCTTTGGGAAGTGAGTTTATATTGTTATCCTGTATGTAGCTGACAAATGAATTGAAAGGAAGGCCAAAAACCCACCAGCAACTTCTGTGATGAGTTATCTGATCTTTGCTCCTAAGGACATCTCCTAAAGAGGTTCTACATTCTGGCTGTTTGAGCTAATACTCAGAAATGACAAGCATTATAAAAAAGAATGGCTGTAAAAATAATTACTATGCTCCTATTATGTATGTGACGGGTTTCTAGAAATAGTGGCATCCTTGCTTGCCAATTTTCTTAAAAGGATTTAACCAATCTATCCGTGTTTTTTAAAAGCAGTTTGAGGTATGGTAACGAAAACCCATATTGGGACAGAAATGTGGACTCATGGTATGCACTGAATATTTTGTGCAGAGAAAGGCAGTTTAGAGAGTGGGGGAGGGGCTGTCCTTTTATCTGATATTCTAGAAAATGAACCATTTTGCTACTTTCTGTGCTGTGAGCCCAGCATGGATGTTTATCTGTAATGGATCCAACTTTTAGAAGATGTCGGCTCCAAATGACCTGGATATTATCCAAATAAGTGCTTGTAAATTCCCAGTAATAACTAACCAGCCATGACGAATAACTCAATTTTGGATAAATCTACTTTTATTTATAAACAGGCACCTACAGAAATTCTGAGGTCAAAGATAATTTAAAAAGTGGAGGTACAGATGCATACTTCATAATAATCTCCTTGCCATGCTGTTTTAAAAAATACATCCAGTCAAGAAGTGTGTTAGGAGAACATGTATGCTTCTAGATTTGGACATTGGGAAGGGAGCAGGGGACAGAAACACCATTCTGTGCCCTTCTGGGACCAGTCCAAGATTCTTAGAGCCCATCCATGTCCCAGGAGACATGCTAGTCTTAGGATGGGTCAGTTGTCTTAGGCTAGCTTTACAGACAGGGTGGTCTTCCACAGGTAAGTGGAAAAGAAGGCCTGGGAATCCTCCACAGGGCAGGGTGCTGGGGAGAGGTCAGAATCGATTTTTGGGTAAGACATGGACCTCCTGGCCAGGGTTTGAAGTAAAGTAGCCTTGGTGACTGACAATCACATGTGTTGTCTGAGACTGGGTTATGGTCCATGCATTTAATTCAATAAATCCTCCTAACTACTATACAGAGACAGAATATCAGCTGAGCAGAGCCCCAGAGGGTCTAAAAGGTATAGACAGTGGGAAAAAAACCTCTAGACTATAAGCTTCCTGAGGATAAAGATAATACCTATCCTGTTCTTCAAGGTTTCCTGAATACTTGTTTTTGACTGATACCATAAAGTGCATGAATAGCAAAAGCCCAGAGGCAGGAACTGGGTGTGTACAGAATTTCATCCAGCCAGAGGGTAAAGTCTGAACTTCTTGCTTTATTAGGGAGGTCAGAAGGGAGGAGGTGGCCATCCAGGTGAGGAAGGGCATACAGGAGAGAGAAAGTTAGCAAGGTCTGGGCCTGGACTGGGATGATGCTATTATGAGTGCAGTTTCTTGTTTCCTAGAGACACAGGCGACTCTATGTGAGTGACTCCCTCGGGGCGTTAGGCTGTCAGTTCTGACCAAGCAGCTGAGTGGAGATGACCTCTGGCTGAGGCAGTTAGCAACACATGCGTTCCTCTAGTCTGCCCCCTTTCTATGAAGTGGCTGTGGCCAAGGATAGGAACAATCTACATCTCTGAGTCCCTGCATAGAGAAGGCTACTTCATCAGGTATTTTGTGAGGGACAAATACATCCTTGGTGTGTTAAGATGCTGAGATGCAGGAGTTTGTTACTGTAGCCTATCCTTTTTACTGTACTGACTACATGACCAGATTGTTAGAGGCCTTGAATATCAGAACTTTGGAACTTTCTGGCTTTTAAAGAGCAGTACATGTGTACTCACCTAGAGTTGGCTATCAGTGACAGATTCATGTCAGCATGGGTTTATAGAAGATGAGGAATAGGTAGATGGCCACAGCGGAGTGCTTTCTTTCCTCCCCCCCCCCCCCCCCCGGGGATGCAGATCTTTGGTTCAAGACACTGGAAATAGTTCTGTCAAGGTGTGGTCAGAGAGACTAGGAGTAAACTTGATCTGATGTGAAATTTGTTTTGAGATGTTCAACGTGGCTCAAAAAGTAGAATCTGCTGAGAGAGCAGCATGCCTTGTGTATTAAGCCAGAGAGGATGGGGTGTGTGTGTGGGGGGGAAACAAAGAATGGCTTCCATTTAATCTTGTGTTTTTTGAAAAATAGAACCACACTTTCCATGAAGCTTCTCTGCCTGCCGATTTCTTCCCCCACTTGTGTATCACCAATCTTCTGCCTCCTTCTCTTTAAAGAATGCCTCTTCTCTCAGAGAATGCATGCACCATGTTTTCCTAAGGCCTTTCTGGGTAATGGACTAGTTTGTTCTTCTCTGATTTTTCAGCATTATAAGATCACAATGGATGCCCATTGTATACATCTACTTGAACACATGTCCAAGTATTTGTGTAGTGAAATGTCTCGGTCAGAGGCTATGAGCCTTTTTCATTTTAATAGGAATTGGCGAATTGCTACCCAGAGGGGACTGTTATAATTTATACCTTGGAGAATGGTGATTTTATTTTTTAATAGACTGGGTTCTCCTGCCTTGTGGTTGGGGACGAGGTGGAATCACAGACCTTTGAAATACATGTTTGGCTCAACTCCTTTCATTCCATCTGTAGCTCAGGTCCTGTCATCAGATGCATATCATCCAGCCTGCAGGTGCTCTCCCTCCACCAAGCTCACATTTAAAACCTGAAAAAATGGGAGGACTTAATCCAGTCTCTATCAGATCTAAATCAGAACATTTCCCCCCTTTGCCATTTTAAATTACCTCTCAGCTCAGCCCCAGACTGAGTAATTCAGAGTTAATGGGATATGAAAGTCATGGTCCGTGGCATGATTGTGGATACCTTAGCCAGAGGCGAGCAAGATTTATTCTCTTGGAACCCAACTGGGTTGAGAAGGGTGATAAATCAGCAGGGCTGTTGCTAGCTTCCCTTCTGCTGCAAGATTCATTCCAGGTTATCAGAATCAGCATCTGAAACCTGAGACTGGAGATAAACAGCCAAATCCAGAGTCCCACTATGTGGGGAGAAGGAGAGAGAGAGAGAGAGGAGAAGGAAGGAGGGAGACTGGGAGAGAGAGAGAGAGAGAGAGAGAGAGAGAGAGAGAGAGAGAGAGAGAGAGAGAGAATTCTGAAATTCAGTTTCCTAATAGGTTGAGCTGGAGGTGGGGAAGGTGTTCCTGTGTAACTTCAATAACTGTTCATTTGTGTTCACCCAACATGCTGGTCATGAACATGGCTGGCAAAGGCTGTGGATCTTCCTGGTGATATATTAAAGGCTTTAGAAATTACAGGCAGATCCAGGCTATCCAACGACCAATGTCCAAGGCCCCCTTCTCCATGACTTGGCCATCCATCCATCCACTGGAAAGACCAGCTTGGTTCCTTTTTAATGGTTCTACTGGCATGTGGCAGCCACTTCCCCAGAGAACATCATTTTCTGATCTTGTGGTTATGTTCTAGATTTTTCTTTACCCTTGTGATGGACTCCATTGGTAACTATACCACGACATCATAACATAGAGTTCACAGAGCAATATTCTCTAACCAACCAGTATCGTTGGAATCCCGAGGCTACCATGTGCTCATAAGCACACAGTGACTTCACGTGAAGCCCTCACCGAATTCTCACCCAGGCTTCACTAGCATCACTTCGATCCATTCCCCCAACCACCACATGAAGTCAGCACTGCAGTGATGGCCAGCTCACAAAGCAGGAGGGTGGTGTTGGACTTGCTCAGGATCACTGGGTGGATGAGTGATGGCAGTCAGCATGGTCATAGCAGCTTCTTTGCACGGGACTTGCAGCACCTGCTCACAAATGAATGTGGCCGCAGATGGGCACACATAGCAGCATTCAGCCGAATACACGCACAGAGGTGTACTACCGTGTCTGATTTGTTGAGATGGGGAATCTTGTTAAATTTTCACCTGGGCTGGCCTCAAACTATGTTCCTCCTGATTGCTGTCTCCCTAGTAGCTGGGATTACAGATATGAGCTAGTATGCCTAACTCCCTGTCCCTCCCGCTTTGTTTTAGTCCCCAAGTATTCAGCACAGTCATTGCACACGATGGTGTTGCCACCCTATATGTCCGATCAGCCAGCCTGGGAGATCACCTGTGCGTAGTTCCCAGATACACTAAAGGGTTCTAACAACCTCTCTCTGCCCGAAAGGGATCCAGGGTATATGGCCAGCCCTTGCACTTCGGAAAGTGGAAGTGCGGGGAAAGTGCTTTGGGAATAGCCCTCAACCAATGGGGGCATAGACACTGCAGCCCCGTAGCAGCTCTGAGGCATCCATCCTTCAGAAGGTCCTCTACGGAATGAACTCGGCCTTCCACAGTGGTCACCTGCACTGGCTTGGCTTCTCCTGCCTCACTTCCCCACTCCTTCCTGATACTTCCTTGAGGCACCTTCCAAATAAACCACACGCTCCCAAATGCTCATCACAGGCTCTGCTTTTCCTCCTGTCTTCACCCTCGAGTTGTACAGTTCACTTCCATCAGTGTCCAGTGAGCTCCACTGCTGCACTTTTTCATCCTTTTTCCTGGGTTTTGTGCTCTCCCTCACCATCCTGAAGATATAAACATGAATACGCATTATTACATAAGGTAAAGAAGGCAGAATTATCAAAAAAATTAAAGTCTTTGTTTCCATATCTTAGGGATGCATTTCCGTATATGTGCATATACGTAATACATTGTTTTATATAAATATGAAGAGGCATTGCACCTTTGTGACTTTCCTAAGAGAATCTTTTGGTCTCAATGTATGTGACTATCTAGAATCCTGTGTAATTTGTGATCAGGCTCTGCACTTAAGGCAACCCAGACTAAATGACTACTTTCAATGGTGAGCCAGGGACACTTTCCATGGATCCTTTGTTTGTCCTGAGAGCCACACTCATCTTCCTCTTACCTGATCTTCAGGAGGAATTCGGTCCTAGGGATGGGGACACAAGCATTGAAGTCAAATAGAGGTGAGATTGAGTCATGAGCTAGGTCAGATATAGATGAGGTGGCCTTGGGCACTATTAATTTACTTCCTAAACTTCATTAATATTTAAAATGTGGAGATAGTAAGCACATAACTTTCAGAGTTCTTGGAAAGAATCGATGAGATCAGGGATGAAAAGGTTCAGAGCAGTGTTTTGCAATCAGTGGGTGCTCAGTAATGTGGGTCAGGCCTTCGTCTTCCTCTGAGGAGGTGCTGAGCACTAAATGTGGGCATCGGGAAAGGAGACAGTAGACTCCCTGAGCGTGTGGACAGACTCTGCCTCTCTGCTCAGGTCCATGCGCCATCTCCCAAAGGAACCCCTGTGCTTTCCTAACTTTGCATTTTTGCTTCCCTGACCCCATCCACCTGGAATAATTTCATCTTTCCTCCCCTCGTCTGTTAAAATCCCACTCCAACACATGAGTTACCAGAAGAGTACAGGTATTCTTCAAACACAAGGCTGGAACTTACCCTAAGAGTCTCTAGCCCAATAGTTCTGGGTGGGGGCACAGATATATGAAGACATATATGTAAGGTAAATTAAATATTTAGGTTTAGTTAGGTAGCCAATGAAGAGAACACCATGCGGTATTCAGGCAGGAAGAGAAGTTTATTCCCTTACCAACCTGCTGCCCGGTAGTGCATGGTGGAGAGTACATGGCGGAAAAGTGGCAAGCCTATGTCCCCTGCCTGGGTTTAAATAGGGAGGGGGCAGGGAGAAGGTGGGGCTGGGAGTGGCCAGGTGTGGCCAGGTGGGGGGAGGTGTGGCCATACTGGATGCGGATGTGACCTCAGGGCCTGGGACCCTCCCAGGGTCCCATGGGAGGCAAGACCTGGGCAGTGGTCCAAGACTGACCTGGGAGGAGGGGGAGGTGACTGCCTCCTGGTGTGTCAGTTTACCTGGGTGACACAGGTACTGGGCGGAGCCTTAATCAAGAGGAGGGAGGAGTCTGCCCTGCCTTCCTGGGTCAGACGTTCCATTGCAGCCTTTTAATAATGATGAAAAAGGATGCAGATTCTATCTGGCTACTTCCTGCTGACAAGGGGCATCGACATTAGGGGAAAAAGGTAGAGATGGAGGTCCCTAGCTACTTCTGACATTGCCACTGCCTTTTCTTTATGCTGACACCCCTTCCTCCTCTCCCACCTCAGAAGAATGGTTGGTATTGTGCAGAGAGCCCAAGTATTGTAGTCATCTGATTTGCTTATGTGTGTGAGCCATTGGTAACAGTGTACTCTGTGGGCCTGGGCCATGGATTAGGAGCAATATAGCTAACCTACATGGTTGTTATGGGGCTTCAAGATGATGGATAGATGCTGAGGAACAATTAGATGATCACAGAACTATCCTGATCCCCCATCCTGTAGTAACCACATCCTCCCCCCCTCCCTTTCTGCTGTGGTCCTTCCATCCACGAGAGCTCTAGTGGCCTGAGTGAGTTTCTTCTTATTCACACCCTGTCCTGGAACATACCTTTGAGGACTGGGGCTGAACAGGGGCTGTTCATGCTCTGCTGTTCGCTTCTGTATCACCAGACATCGTGTCTTGCATAGAGCCCAGGCTCAATAAATTTTTGCTGTATTGAAAATGAAGTCATAAGAAACTAATGTATGTGGTTATGTTAGGTACCTGCGATAATGCATTTTGAACAGGCTTTTGATTAGGCTTAGTGTCCGGGAAACAGTTTCCTACTGACTGTGCATTTGGAAATTGCCAGGAGGGCAATAAATATGTGCATAGCATTCTGCTTTTCTCAGACCTTGACAGACTGTCTTTGTTTCCTGGGGCTTCTGGTGACCCGGCATTCTCTGGAGCCAGCGTGAGTGGGTCTCAGGGCTGTCCCTGGCTCCATCCTTGTTCCGGCCCCACTGGGAACACTGCTGGCTCTACTCAGGGACCAGCCAAAAGTCTGACCTTGATCTGCAGAGAGCATGGGCATTGGGAATCCTGTTTGTTCCTCTGAATTTGAGACTTAGGGGCTCTCCACTGGAATCTGGTGATCTGGCTCAGTCGCCATGGTGAACCCTTCCCCTGGCTCACAGTTGCCACTATCCCCATAGGTGTAGGGACACTTTGGGTGCCTCTTGGGATTACTCTGTCCCCTGGGGGAGCCAGGCTGCTAGCAGGGCCTATGGACAGGCTGCAAAGGCATCTTCCCTCAGGTGGACACATGCTGTGGTCCCACTAAGTTGTCCTGGAGCATGGAGTCTGGAAGCAAAGGCAGACCACTCAAGGATCTTTCTAGTGAAGGGTTAAAAATTAGGAACCTCACTTCACTATTACCATTATTAACTTGCTAACTGCTGATTTTGCTTCTGTAAATATGCTTGCATTCAGACCCCCCTTTTTCCTGGGAAATAAAATTGGGCAGTGGCTCAAGGATATTGGCCGGCCCAGATGTCCGGATATCAGCCCACCCAGGACAAGGACAGCGGTTATAGATAGTACATGTTCTTCAGTTCCAGATTAATTAAGCCATCCGTGGGACAAACCTTAACAATGACCACCTGGCCAGACCATAAACCGGGTCAAATGTCAACCAATTATAGACCAACCATGAGCCAATTATGGTTTTTGCCTTTAAAAAGGCTTGTAACCGCTGCTCCGGGCTCCCTGTCTGCTTGGGACAGAGAGCCCGTTTGCGCAAACGTCAAATAAACTCCTCTTGCTTATTGCATCTACTGGTTTGGAGTCTTGGTTCCTGGGGTGCCCTCCCGTTGAAGAAAGTATCCCAGTGAGTCTGGGGTCTTTCACTAGAAGTGGGTGTTATTGCAGAGTGCGGATGAACCCTGCCCAAGGGGAGAAATGGGCTGAATGTGGTATATGTCTAGCTTCTAATTCTCTTTTATGTTTCCACTCTGTATCTTAATAAACATACTATGTTTCTTTTAAGAGGGAAATGTAGTTTTCCATCATTTTAAAACTCAGCTGTTGAACTATCTTGCCCATGCAAATGTAACCCCTCTGTACAGTATTTTCACAATAAAAAAAAAACCTCAGCTGTTGAAATCTTGATGTAGGTAAACATATATATTTATATATATATGTAATCACACACAAATGTAGCTATGTACTTTATATACACACATTCACTCAGATACATATATATATACACATGTATCAAACAAAAGGGCACATATATAATACACATATAGATACACATATAGACATAGGTACATATGGATAATATGCATAAGTATATATGTATACCATGCATTGATATATATAGTAATATACATATAAAACAGATATAGACACACAATATGCATTACTATATGCAAAATATACATAGCTTATAAGTAATATACATAGATATATGAATAACATAAATACTATATCCCACAAACACAGCCATATAGCAGGCATAGACATATATAATACGCATACATTATTTACATAAGTCTATGCACACTAATTTATCTGTAAATATATATACTTGAAGGCATGTATAATACACATATATGTATATGTATATAATACATATATGTAGTATATCTGGCATATAATAAACATTTAGTATATTACATATACTACATAGGTATATGTAATACATATAAATATATTTGTAAACATAGGTATAAATTATACATATATACACATATATTGCACATATATGTGTAAAACTGTAAAACACAGGTGCATACAACATATATGCATTTACTCATCATCATGTGCATACATTACACCTGGGACATGCACACACACACTGAAGTGTATATAACGGGAATACACCATGTACTCGTACTCATTCTCAGGAAATTTTCACACAAAAGCAAGTCCCCCTGTCAGACATCCTTCAGCAGCAAGAGCATTCAGGCCTTTTTAAAATTTCAATTTGCCTTTCTTTTATTCAACTTTTATTTTGTTTTGGTTTCATTTTTGGCAGTACTGAGGATTGAACCAATAGCCTTGTACTACCTTGAACTATGTCTCCAGACTTTTAGTTTTGTTTTTGTCATAGTGTCTTGCTCACTTTGCCTGGCTTGATCTCCAGCTCCTGATGAGTAAATATTAATTGTACATAGGGATTCATTATGGTGTTTCCATACAGACTTAAAATGTGAAATGTTCTCTGAGCATAGTTACATTTCATTAGTTCATCCTAATCCCCCTCTCCTCTCCTTTCTCTTTTTCTCTCTAATAATCTTAATTATTCCCTCCATCTGAATATATGTACATTATATATGTGTATACATATATGTGTATAGGTGTATCATATATGCACACATATATGATCTTAGTTTTGTTTTATTTTTCCTTAACTTCTACATATGAAAGAAAACATGTGATACTTGTCTTTGGGGACTGGCATATTTCACTTAATATTATTTCTATTTCCATTTATTTTCCAGCAAACAACATAGTTTCATCTTTTTTCATGGCTAAGTAGAAATCCATTGTGCACACATACCACATTTTCTTTATGCATCCCAGGCCAATTGTACTATTTGGTACTCAGGCATTTTTTAAAAAAATCTTTCCCTCTCATTAAATAGTAAGCCTCAATGGGGCAGGGGTCCTGAATAGTTTCCTATTAGTATGTGGTTGTGGTTGTGGTTGTGTGTGTGTGTGTGTGTGTGTGTGTGTGTGTGTGTGTGTGTGTTATATTTGGGCTTGGATCCTTGCATGGTTTTTTGCTCAAGGCTGAGACTCTACTTCTTGAGCTGCACATCCACTTTTGGGTTTTTGCTGATTAGTTGGAGATAAAGAGTCTCACAGACTCTCCTGTCCATGCTGGCTTTGAACCATTATCTCAGATCTCAGAGTCCTGAGTAGCTAGCATTAGATATGTGAGCCACTGGTATCCAGCTACAAGGCAGTTTATAATTGCTTGTTATGTAAGAGATTGTAATTCTGCATTTAGAAAAAAATTCATTTAGTAGCACATTGTGAGTCAATTTCCTGGTTAAAAAATGCTTAACTGCGTTATCACTTAAATGATGTTGTAGTGGTCTGTTTTATTTATTTATTTATTTATTTATTTATTTATTTATTTATTGGGTCCAGTCCTAGGGCCTGAATTCTGGGCCTGGGTGCTGTCCCTCAGCATGTCAGCTCAAGGCTAGTGCTCCACCACTTGAGCCACAGCACCACTTCCGGCTTTTTTCTTTTTGCTTATGTGGTGCTGAGGAATATGAACCCAGGGCCTCAGGCATGCAGGGCAAGCACTCTACCACTGAGCCATCTTCCCAGCCCCTAGTGGTCTGTTTTATATGCCACAATAAATTTAACTGATTTCCTAGTGCTGGGCAAAATGTGGCTTAGGAGTATGTTCTTTGAAACAATGTTGCAAGCACCATATTAGTGCTGACATGTGACTAACTTGCTTGACCTAAAAGGTTGCACCAGCAGAGCTCGCTTTTAAAAAAGATGCCCACCTTGACAAATATTAATTTTTCTTGTTGATTTGCCTTTTTCTGATGAATAAGGGTGTTTTTTCATTTTATAGATATTTGTTTATTATTAGCAAAGTAAACCTATTCTGGGGCCAATGCTGAACTGTAGCTTATTAATACACTTAAACACACTTCTTGTTAAAAAAAAAACCTACATTTCGGGTTATTATAACACATTTATTCTTCTACATAAACATCAGAGTGATTTTGTCAAATGCCTTTTAAAACTACTTTTGGTTATTTTGATTTGTAGTACATGAAATTTATAGATTTGAAAGAAATAAATCTTTATTATATTCTGTCTGCCTACTTCAAAGCACAGCATGACACACCTTTCAAGTATTTAAAGTGTCTTAAAAAATTTCTCAAAGATAGACAGCATTAGCATTTGGCCAAATATCTTATCAAGCTTTGGAGGCATAGGCATTGACAAAAATACAGAATTTTATCTCAGTGTGACACATAGGCTGTTTTTATATTATTTGAAATTGATGCAGTGTCATATGATAGATATTTCCACTTTAGTAAAACAACCCTATTGTTTTTATTAAGATCTAATAAATCAGCTGTCCTTGATAAACTATCAATGGTTATGATAGTGTTCTCTTGTATAGATGTATTGTCATTTAATTAGTTCCTTGTTGACAGATTTTGGATTATTTCCAAATTTTAATAATCAAGACCATAAAACAAGTATTTCCCCCCCCCCAACAATAGTCATATGCTTGTCTGATTGGCTATCCTTTTGGAACAATTTCTTAAATTTGGAAAGTTTGTTATACAGATATTTCTAGATGTATTACCAAAATAGGCTTCAGAAAAGTTGCATCAATTTGATATAATTTGTAAGAATGCTCATATAAACCTGAAAAATTTTTAGGAAAAGCATTCATTTTTTAATAGCATCCAGAAAAATGAAATTATGATCAATACATTTAACCAATGAGGAGAAATATGCAGAAAACTACAACATATTGCTTAGAAAATCAAAGAAGGCCTAAATAAATGGAAAGCTATCCCATGTTCATGGATTGGAAGACATACTAATTTATAGACTCAATGCAACTCCTATGAAAATTCTAATGGCCACTTCTGTTTGTTGGCTTTTTACAAGAATGGAAGAACTGAGCCTCTTATTCA
This sequence comes from Dipodomys ordii, assembly GCF_000151885.1. Classification (NCBI taxonomy): domain Eukaryota; kingdom Metazoa; phylum Chordata; class Mammalia; order Rodentia; family Heteromyidae; genus Dipodomys; species Dipodomys ordii. The sequence goes on from NW_012267229.1 coordinate 20,978,963, forward strand.
TTACCAGAGGTCCTGAGTTGCCAAAATAGTGTAAAAGATTCAGGACTCAAACTTCCTGATTTCAAAGACTTACTGTAAAACTAAAGTAATAAACACAGAATGACACTGGTATGAAGCTAGGAATATTGAGATCAGAGGAATAGATGTGTGAGCTTACAAAGAAACCCATGCAGTTATGGCTGATTCTGGCTAGAAGTACTCAGTACATTCAATAGAGAAAAGAATCATCTTTAACAAATAATGCTGCAGCATGTGGAAAAAACCAGACCATATAAAAAGAGTCAAAATGGACCATTCAGAGAAACCGTAGAACACTTAGAAGGAAGCATAGAGTAAGAGTATTTACTCTGGCTTCTTTTACTTCACATAATTGTTTGAGGGTTCATCTATGTCACAGAATATATGTGTAATTCATTCCTTTTTTATGATGAATAATATTTCATTGGATGGAATATCCTCAGATTTGACAAAGGATTTTTAGACATGACACCAAAAATACAAGCAGCAGCAGCAACAACAACAACAAAAAATAGATACAAGGAATATCATAAAAATTATATGTCAAGGAATATTGTTGATAATGTGATACAAGATGGAAGAAATTATCGGCAAATCATATAGATGATAAGGGCCTAGAATCCAGAACATATAAAGAGCTCCTAAACCTTAACAACAAAACAATTCAATTAAAAAAATGAGCATGACAGTAGAATAAATAATTCGCCATAAAATATCATATGCCAACAAGCACATGAAAAGATCCCCATGTTTCCAAGTCATTAAGAAGATGCAAATAAAGATTACTCACCTTACCATATTTATCTCACATTCATCTTCACTTACAGAACAAAAACCAGAAAAGATTGAAAATAACTAGTGGGGAGCACCAACTGGAACCTTGGTACTTTCTACTTTGATGGTAGATGCACAAAATGGTTTGATTACTGAGAACAGCTTGACGGTTTCTCAAAAAGCTAAATCCAGAATTACCACAAGAGCCTGCAATTTCAGTCCCAGGCCAAAAGAACAAGACACAAATGTTAATCAAATACTTAAAATAGTATTTAAAATAGCCAAAAGGAAGAGACAGTCTAAATGTCTATCAACAGATAAATTGATAAATAAGTTGTGCCATATGCAAGGGATAGACTATTATTCAGTCAGTAAAAGGAATTGTGGTGCTGTCTCAGGCTATGATGTAGATGGACCTCCAGAACATTATGCTATATAAAATAAGCCATGAAGGGTCTCCTCTTGTATACTTTCATTTACATGAGATCTCCAGAAGAGACAAATCTGTGGAGGCAGAAGGCCAAATAGAGGATTCTAGCAGGGGAAGGAAGGAGGCAGTGGGGATTTGCTGGCACTAATAAAATGGGGGTTTGTTTTGGACTGATGAAGAAGGCTTAGGAAGACGTTGTCATTGTATAAACACTGGGGCGTTCACAGTGTTGTGCAATGCCATTGGATTGTTCACTTTCAAATGGCCAATTTTATGTTTTGCATATTTTGCCTTAATAAATTATTTGCACAGACAATATAGTCTATACCATGTCACCAGTGACAAAAGTATATCTCACAGACAGGGAGTGCATTGCAGCCTTGTGTCCTCCACTGGAAGAGGAGGACACACTGGTCATGTGACCCCACAAAGACACAGGAAGACAGATGACACAGCTGGAGTGATCCGCTGCTCAAAAGCCATTCTCTTGCAGTCAGGCCTGTAGCTAGCTTGCTGTTTATTAAAATTGTACAGTTGGAAGTGGAAACAAAAAGAAGACTGCTTAAGCATCCTGTGTCTTTGCCTAGACTCTGCAATGGTACATCTTTAAAATTGTCTGTCCAAGATGTGAATAAATGCTATTTGGGAACAGAGGCCAACAAGATGACATTATAGTCAGCAGCTCTGTAAGCAAAGGAACTTTAGGCGCATGGAAAGGCCCTGGGATCCAAATGTGTTTTATGTGTTCTAGGGCATGGGAGGGATCTCGGTGATGAGAGCAGAGTGAAAGGGAAGGAACGGGAGGTGGCAGAGGCCTGATCGTGTGGTGTCTCATGGGCCGCTGGGAAGAGTAGCTTTACTCTAGTGATGAAGGAGGCTAATAGAGAACTGGAATTGAGGAGGGGCCTGCTGGAGAAGAGAAAGTGGGCAGTTATGCAAGTGACTGGTTAATGACAGGTGCGGCAAGAGCTAGAAGAAGAGGACAGGGTCCTGTGGGAGTGTACAGCAGCAGATCCTGGCTTGGTCTGGGCGTGAGATTGTGGGAACTTGCGTATGGCTCAGGTAGGCTTTGGGCCTCAGGGTACATGAGTGACGTCAATGTGATTTGAGCAGGACAGAAGGGGTTTGACCAAGCCTGCAAGGAGACACTGGTGGGGGAATCACACCTTTGCCAAGCCAGGGATGCCTCAGATGTTGGCTTGGGTGACGGCCTGGTGCATTCATCAGGCTGTAGACCTGGAGACCTCACTGCTTGTCCAGTGAGGGAGGAGAAGTAAGAGGCAGCCTGGCGAGCCCGAGGATGCTGTGGGACTAGCATTTGGGAGACATATCCAGGCCCCTCACAGTCCTAATTGAAATCCTCTCTGTCCCTGATCTGTCAGAGAGATGGCTCTGCCCCTAAGGAAGCCTTGGATGGAAGTCTGACAGCTCCAAGTGGGAGCAGTTCAGCAGCGTCATGGGCTCACAGAGAGTCTGCTGACTGTCCTAGGAGTCCTGGGCCTCCAGGGGAATTAAAGCCTGAACATGTCTCAGCACTGTTCCCTAAATTCTCTGTACTGGCCAGCCAGTGGGGGTGCAGGCAGCGCACTCCAATTAGGTCAATTCAAGGATGAAATGAACAAAAGACCATTTACAAAAGCACAGGCAAGGTATAGGCAAGCCACAGGTTGCCACAGACTCTAAGGCTAGAAATAGCATTGTCTCCCTGGGTCTCAGGAGAGGGGCAGGGGGACCCAGTGCATCATGGGAAACAGGTGGAGCACTCAGCTGGGGTCACCATTAGATCCAGGAACCTTTCAGAGAAGGAGCTGGGGGAATAAACACCTCAACTCTACCCTGTTTCTTTATTTTTTTCTGTTTTCTCTATTTTATTTGGAACTATTGAGGTTTTGATCTCAGAGCAAAGCAAGCACTCTACCACTTAAGCCACACCTCCAGCCAGCCCAGTTTGGCTTTAGTTCATTTTTCAGATAGGGTCTTGCTCTTAGACTATGTCTAGCTTTGGACCTTGATTGCCCTACCTATACCTCCCACATGGGTGGGATTACATGTGTGTGGTTCCTCCTTTCTCTGATCCCCTGCCAGGATGTCCCTCTGGTCAAACCCAGCCAGAGGCTGAGGTCAAAGGAGCCTCTAGAGGTGGTCTAGCCAGGTAGAGAAGCATGCAGAATGGACCTGAAGCACCAATGGAAAATATGCATGTCCTTCTGGGACAGGCTGTATCCTGAGTACCCTGTCTAGATGTAGCTCAGTGGAAACAGACTGCTGTACACAGTGGGATTAGAACTATGACAGAAGGATGAGCAAATTGCATGGGTGTTCTGATGAGACAAACTAGTAGACTGAGAAGGAGAGAAGAGGAAAGTAGGGAGACAGGGATGAGTGACTGCTCTCCTGCGTTCTCCATTCCACACTTGCACATTTCCTAGGTGGACGCGATAGCTTTCAGAGCACCAGGATAGCAGCCACAGTGCAGCCTCACAAGCTTCCATGGAGGTGAGAGGAGATAGTAGATACAGACCGCCCCCTGAAGGGTTGTTTACAGTGATAAGCCATTGTTGTTCCCCTTTTAGCCTCCAAAAGGTAGACCAGTTACCCGGTGGAATCAGCCAGGTAGGTGGACAGTGGAACTGTCAGATGACATTCCCAGCTGCTTCCTCATTACAGTCACAGAGGAATTCAAGAGAACTGCTCAACTTGATTTCCCCAAGTTCCTAATGAAAAGATAAATGAATCAATGATTGTTTTAGACTTCTAAGTTTGGAGTCACATGTTATGTACCAACATTAACTAGAACACATTCTCACTCTTTCCATGGCTGCTGTGTAGGAAGAATCTTCTTCAACCCTTGGGCTTAGAATTTGAATGTGGCCAAGTCCTTTGGCTACTGGGGTGTGAGTGTTCAGTCTTCAAGTCTGTGAGTGAAAAATACCTGCTGTGGAGCCAAAGCACTTGGATCAGGGGCCTCTTTGTTACGTGGCATCATCACATCAATAGCTGACTAGGATAAAGTAGTTGAGTCACACTGTAATTCTCACTTAGCATACGGTGCGATGAAGCCTTGAAAGACTAAATAAATTGCTTAGATCATCGCTAGTGAGGGACAGAGACTATATTGGAATGTAGGAACTCCTATTTAGCTACTGTCAACCAAAAAAACCTGCATAGGCTCTCATATATCTGTTGCAGGCCAAAATATATTTCAGCATCTCTGCTGACATCCCTGCCTGGACATCCATAGCAGCGTCAGTTCCCTGAGGAGACGAGGACAGTGTATGAAATATGAAGTCAGTGGAAGCCTGTGTCAGGGTCTAAAGCTGCAACCTTGAAACCCCAGCTGAATCATTCGTTATCCCTTCCAGAATGCAGAAGAAAAGCCAGGTGTCTAGAGGGTGGAGAAGCTGTGCTGCAGCCCACATGCAGAAGGAAACAAAGCTTCACCTTCTTCATTCTTCCTCTGGTCTCAGAGGTGGTGGTCTTAGAAATGGTTAGGGGTTTATACACATTTTTGTGCACTTAGAATTGTAAAAATCTAAGATCACTCGTGTACTTGGCTACATGTTTTATGCATGTCAGTGTGTGTATGTTTGTGTATAGGTGTGCATATGTGTGTTCAACCACTGTAGGACAGAGCTAGAAGAGTAATGTGGGTTAAAGGAATAGGACTATGGAGCCAGATAACCACAGGTATAAGTATGACACTTTCCATTGTGATCTCGGATACATTTTTTTTGTTTTTGATGTTCCAGTCCTGGGACTTGAACTCAGGGGCTTGGTGTTGTCCTTGAATGTTTTGTGCTCAAGGCTAGTGCTCTTTCTGCCTTGAGCCACAACTCCACTTCTGGCTTATTGGTGATTAATTAGAGATAAGAGTCTCATAGACTGGCTGGCTTTGAACCTTGATTCTTAGATCTCAGCCTCCTGAGTAGCTTTTGAGCCACCAGTGCTGGCAACCTCTGATATATGTTGAAGTAGCTCCAAGACCTAGTTCCTTCATCCATGCACAGGAGGCTGTAAAAACTTCGTAAGGAACATCTTCTGTGACCTGAAGCACCAGAGTCCCTACCATTTCATAGGGTTCAGCAAACCTTTGTCCATGTTGCTTCTACATGTTACCTCTTGCAGACAGTGACACTGACTGTAGATTTCTTTGAATTCTGCTGGCTGCAAGAAGCTGCCCTTAGGTAGGGGATGAGGCAAGAGAGATCATGGATTAGGAGCTGGGCCTTGCACATCTGCATCTCAGCCTCAAATGTTCATTCTTCTCCGACTGCCTTCATCACTAATGCAACCACACACACCTCCCTTTAAGTTCTCCAGCTTGTGCTTATTACAGCATATGGTTTTATATTTATCCACAGATAAATGTAAAAACAGATGGATGCTCATCTGTCAGGATTGTAGCTTTTAGGCCTCGGGAAATAGACTTGTATTGAGGTCAGGAACAGCACACTGATGTCACCGTGAGCCCTCTTGCGCCCTGTGCCCATTGTGAAGCCTGGCTTACACTCACAAGATCTTGAAATGAATGAATGAGTGAAACCTGCCGCTGACACTTGAAGAGCTGTTCCCTTGTTCTCTGGACTTTTCAGAGCATCTTCCTTTCTAGTTTGCCTTTGGTGGGCTCTCTGAGTGCTGGCTGTGGTGCCATCCTCCTTGAATACCCATTAGCGAGATGGGATTCCTGCACATGTCTCAGAAAGAGGAATCACAGGGAATGGAGAGGTTTGGCATGTGGATTCAGGAGGCAGGGAGACCAGGCTGCTGGAACAATTAAGGCTTGGCCACGAGGCCATGGGTGGATGACCCCAATGACCATGTGGGGACCAGCAACAGAGACAACAACAACAACAAAGTTATAAGGCAGAAATGATTGGACCTGACAAGTGGGTGAAGATGGGCAGGAGAGTCTGGGTTCTGTGAGCTCCACTATAATCTCAGCTTCAGGGGAAAGAATAAAGCCTGCTGGCATCAGTAGCTCCCCAGGACATCCAGGATTTCCCATCCTGCATCTCCACTACTGCTCTGTTCTAGATTTCAGGTCTTGACATGGTTCCTCATTCCACAGCACCTTCTCTGTTTTCAAGTCTGGCTCCAATGTCAGGATCTCACAACCTTTCCCTGACCTCCCAAATCCAAGGTAGTAACTGCCCCTTTCTATCCTCGTCTTCATAGCATTCTGTTGCTAGTCCACATTCCTTTCTGCATCTTTACATATCGCCTCGGCCTCCATCTTGGAATGGAAACCTCAGTGCCTTCTCCCCGGTGCTTAGCACAGTACCTCGAAGTTGCAAGGTTGTCAATCGCTAGTGCTACTTATTGAAAGTCTTCCGCTTACACCTTTGGCTTTGTCCTGAACCACTGAGAGCTTTGCTCCAGCAACTGAGAACCAAAGAAGGGAGAAATAGTGACAGGGTGAGATTACTTTTTGTTGTTCACTGTATTGCTTCTCTTCCACCCCTTGATGGAGCCCTTGTTTTACCTTTCTAATGTATCCAGCTGCTCCTTTACTGTTAGCATTGGACTGGAAATAGATCATACTAAAGTGTGAATGATTGATACAGACTTAAAATACCACCTTCTCTGGAGAGATCAAAGCCTGGCTTGTTGTGTTGCCTTCCTTCAGGAGCAGGTGTGAGGCCAGTGCTGTGAGAAGAGGTGCAAGTCCTGATTCCAATTCATTCTAATTAGCTGCATGGTATCAGGGCAGCGATTGAAGCTCCCCAAGCCCTGGCAACATTCGTTTTGAAAAGATTTTCTTCCCATGTGGGGTTGTTAGGACTGTCAGATGCAAATCCTGTGTCTGAAAATGACTTATCTCTGATAGAATGCTCACTCAACAAGCTGTTACCATTGTTTATCACAACAACAGTAGCAGCAGCAGCAACAACCAAGAGTGACCGAGGTGTAACAGGTTCAATGTGAACAAGTATTGTGTTTCTCGAGACTCCCTGTCTCCCTGCTCACCACCCAGCTTGGGATATGAGCCCAGCACACCTCCCCTTTCCATCTCCCTATCTTGCTCCTGTGTCCTCACTACTGGTATGGCTTGGACCAGGGACCCAGGTCCTAATAAGTGAGAGGGACAATGGATGTTAAGATCAGCTCTGTAGATTCTCCAGGTCAAGTCTTTCTCTCATCCCAAGGGTCTCTTTCTCTAGCCATGGATCCCCTCAGCCTTTCTTGTCTACATCATGCCTTCCCCTGGGTAACCAAGAAGGAGTTTTCTAGTTCTTTATCTTAATTTCTTGGCTCAAACTTTAGCTAGTGCTTTCTTCCTTATAGCCAGCATCTCCTGTAAGTCAGGCTGGACTCCCAGCCTCTGTCTACAATCTTCAATTCACGAAGCTCTGTTGAGATGATGGAAAGGGCAGAGAACAGGTTGAGGAACATATGTGATCAAGACACATGTTCTCTGGTGATGTAGGAGAAGTGTGGTGGGCCAGACTGCCTGAGTCCCCGTCTTTGTGCTAACTAGCTCTGTGACTTCGAACAAATTACTTCATCTCCTTGGGCCTTTATGTGTTCATCTGCCAAGTGAAGAAGACCATAGACACTCACATTGTTGTTGTTGTTTTAAAATGAGGATTAGGATGGACCCTTTCTGCCTACACTATGATTCCAACTTTTCAGGATGTGTGTGTGTATGAGAGGGGGGGGGCAATGGCTAGCCCATTATCTTTGCTTCTTCATACCTATCTCCTTGATTCACACCTATCTAGGTACTGTGCATGTTTCCATTAAAAGTAGCTCTGGGTCTACTTCCTCTGAGTTGAGTAATTCGTTATGGTTCAAAGCACTGTGAGCAGAGGCAGTTCTGAGCTCAATGCTCTGGTTATGTTGGATGTTTTGCTTGACCTTGTCCTTCCGCAACCATCATGAAAAGACCTCACTGGCTATTCTGCCATGGAGAGGAAGACGAGAGACCCCGGAGACACTGGAGCCCACAGGTACCTGCCCATCCATGTCCTGTTGATCCCAGCTATGGCTCAAGAAAGATCAGCAGACCTTCCAGCCAAATCAGACACTCATAAGTAAAATCAAGGCTATTGCTTTGTGTTACTGATGCTTGTGGTTGGTTGCTAGACAACCATAGCTGACTGATACATACGGTGGTGAATGGCAGAGACTCAGTATGTGGTAGACAAAGTATGAGCCCCAACCAAGATAGGACATGGCTAATGAACTGGGATGGTCCACATAGAAGTTCATTTTCTTCAATTAGTTGAGTCAGATGGCAGGCAGTAGTTGACGCTGTTGTCTTGACTATCTGTCCCTCCTCAGTCCTCACACGTCCTGTTCTGAGCCCTGTAGCTCCTTGCACGGGGCATGAGAGGCAGAAGGGTCAGGAGATGGTCAGGTGTGTTCTGACGGAGCAGGTCCCACCTCATGCTGCCCATGGCATACAGATGAAGCAGAGAGGAGAGAAGACCAGTGGGTTTGTAGTGGCAGATTAGGCCCTGCGTTGTTTGCTATTCTGGATGCTGTGTGCAAGAGATAAAAGAGAGAAAAATATATAATTCCCTTGGTTGAAAGTGAGGTGACTCTTCCTCTAGGTGAGGCCCAATAAGCACCTTAGAGTGCAGCCCATGAACTGTGTTGTACCCTTTCCCTGTAGGTGAAGTTAAGTCAGGAAGAAGGGAGGAGCCTGAAGAGCCTTCTTCCTTAGATTTTTCCATTTCATCACTTACCCTAA